>NC_061510.1:235090686-235149550 GCF_022539505.1 Lolium rigidum | reverse complement strand
TGCACTCGGTTCTAAGAAAATACGCCGTGATCCGAATACCGACGGCTCTTTGCCGCGAGTATTCTGCAACTCATGGATTCGAGTCATCAGGGCTTCTGTCGATATATTTTCTTCCTCGGTAGCCTCTGCATCCCAGGAGCGGCGGCGAAGGATTTTCTCGCCACCATCGAAAGGAGGGATGTTGTCTTCAGCACATCCATGGTTCTCCTCCTGAATGTACAACCACTTTTTCGCCACCCTTGAACTGAGTCAGGGAGTTTGACGTCGAAGTAATCGACTGTGGGGCGAACGGAAATAACAACGCCGCCTATATTGTAGGCGACATTGGGAGAGCCATTACAGAGACAAAAGAAAATGCGCTTCCATAGCGCCCAGTTAGGCTGGACGCCAAGGAAGGCCTCGCAGAGGGTGATGAAAATGGAGATATGGAGGATGGAATCGGGCGTGAGGTGGTGAAGTTGCAGACCATAAACGAAAGCAGATCCGCGGAGGAAAGGATGAATGGGGGCGGAAAGACCGCGGATGAGATGGTCGACGAAACTTACCCGATACCCCATTGGAGGGGTTGGGTAGCTTTCTTCACTAGGGAAGCACAGCGCCTTCGGCTTCTTGCTGATCCCCAGCTTCTTCAAGAGGTTGATGTCCTGGGTGGAAATTTTGGACCTTTCCCACTCCGCGCTTCCCAGATCTACGGCAGCCATTGATGATTCAGGCATGCTGTGCTTGATCAACCGACGCGGTGGCATCAACAATGGCGCAGGAATGCAGCTTGGAGAAGATGAGCTTAGGGAGTTGTGGGGCGCAGGAGGAAGTTTTACAGAGGAGAGCAGGAGAACGGCGCGAGCGGAAGTGCTCGAGGAAGAAGAAGGAGATCTTATATAGAGGTGCGGCGAAGCGGCGGACCGTTGGATGGAAAAATTGTGTGGCAGATGATAACCACGTGGAATAGGGGTAAGAAAGTATTTTAACATTGGAGAAGTTACGGTACGTGCGCCAGGAAAAGTGGAGGACGTGTGTCCCCCACCTGCACGACGTGTCAATATAATGGATAAATTGGGCCCGCAAGGCAGTGGGAGAGGACTTCTCGCGATTTTCAGACTTGCAATCGTGGCTATCGTCAGCAATAACGTCACTTTAGCAGGAGAAAAATTCGACTCAACAGCTGCATAAAAAGGCGACATGCAAAAATATTGGAGAGCCTTTGATCAAATAAAAGTTTTTGATCAAATGCTCAGGGGCTACTTTGAAAAAATGAAAAGATCAAGAAAGACAAAATAGAAATGGCGTGAGCCTATGATCAAATACAAATATTTGCTCATAGCCTCGGGGGCTACTCCCATCGGGAGCGCTGTTCGCGCACCCGAGAAATTGTAAAACTTCGGGAGAGAAAGAAAATATAGCGGCATAAGACGTGGAGCCTACAGCCAAGCACAAGTCCTTGGTTGTAGCCTCGGGGGCTACTCCCATCGGGAACGCTGTTCGCGTGCCCGATGAAATTATAAAAAAGAAAGAAAGAACGAGAAGAAGAAAGATATAAGAGCAAAAGAGTATATTTCGAGTTATAAATAACTCTGCATATACTCCCATCGGGAGAAAAATATAAGTCATCCGTTGACTCAATAAAATGTGCCATTCCAACAGCCGAATAAGCACTCGACAATATATTCTCAGAACGCCAAAGTTGCGATCAATTTCTGAATGCCGCAAAACTTTGCGAAGGTAAGACCCCAGATCCGTTCTGTGTGGCGTGGCGCCGTCTCTGACGTCGGTTTGCTACTTTTATCCGTATCAACAGATACGAAGAAAAATCCTAATGGACGCGTTAGGTACCCGATAAATATGACTGGGACTCGACATAATGGTAAGACCTTAAGCGGCACCTGTCGAAGTTTACACCAGTATCCCGAGATCATGTCCAGGGACGTGATCTTGAAGTAGGTTTTTGCGGATTGCCACTAGAGCAGTTAACTAGTACCTGATCCGTCAGATGAACTAGCCCCAACTACCATTATCCCTGTACAGTATAGAAATTTATGTGAAGAAATATAGAAAAGTTTTAAGTTGTCGAGTAAAAATAAACAGTGGAGATTTTCTCTGACTCTACGATTCAAGCAAAATCTCGGGGGCTACTGACATAGGCATCCCCAATGGGCCTGCCGAAGATAGTACCCGGGGTTTACTGAAGGCCCACTACCCGAAGAATAAGAAGATTCGGAAGCCCAAGTTATTAAGGAAAGCTAGAGTTGTAATAGGAAGCATTATTTGTAATCTTGCGGGATGAGTTAGAAACCTTCCCGGACTCTGTAACTTGTACAATACGAATCCCTCGGCTCCGCCTCCTATATAAGGGGGAGTCGAGGGACAAAGAAGGCATCGAATCATTGTCTCTCAAACCCTAGTTTTCATAATCGTCGAGTACTTTTCGGCTGAAACCTTCGAGATCTACTTGCCCTCTACTTCCAACTAAACCCTAGTCTACAACCCGTAGGCATTGACAAGTTAATACCTTGTCAGTACCGCAACGTGTTCTGTGGGGCAAATCCTTGTGCAAGGCTCAGAGCGGTATCACGGGCGGTACCAGTAGAGGTCGCGGTACTACCGCTCCTGGTACCGGTAGTACCGCTATGGCTAAAACAATTTTCCTCTCTTCCTCTCCTACCATGTCACCTCACGACACACACGCAAAACCAGAAACCCTAAGAGCTACGCTTCGGTCTTCTGATCATAATGTGCTCAGCGAGGGTACCGTGCATCTTGCAACCCTATCAATGACAAACTTTGTGCACGGTTAGAATTGTTCGAGTGTTGTTATCAAACACACAAAACACGGGATATGGATCTTGCTCTTACAATCTCCCCCTTTTTGGTGTTTGATGACAAAACACGAATTTGCAATAAATCATAGGATATTATGATAAGGAATTTTGATTTGCAAGTATAAGCGAAGCTCCCCCTAGATGTGTGCATATTTAGAATATGCATTTGTATACAAATGCACACATCCTAGAGAGAACTCCCCCTAAATTTCACAAACCAAGCACAAGTGCTAAGATGATCATATGACAAGATTATGTAGCACAAGTACACTATAGAGGCAAGAAAATATGTGTATAGGAGAGTTTGGGTGAACCTTTTCATACCTTTGCCTTGAGAAAACCCAAACTCACCGTAAGAATAAGTGCCTCCATAGAGATGATATGGCCAACAAAGAATAAATAATGGATCCATTCATTGACCATTAAGCTACGCACGATTAAGTCTTAATACAAATGGGGGGTCGGGAGACCCACGAAAAGAGTAGCAAACACATACGAATAAGTTCCGAATAGCTAGTGGAAAGTTTTGATGCCAAGGCCGAAAGAACCAAAACGAAGTCACCAAGCCCTTGGCATCCCCATGCAAATTCCCGTCCTAATAGATCAATTTCTCCCCCTTTGGCATCGAGACACCAAAAAGCGAGAAGGAGCATTATACTAGCGTCCCAAGGGAATCACTCATCATCGTCATCCTCCTCGTCATCATCCTCCTCGTCATCATCACCCTCGTTGTCATCACCTTCATCCTCGATGTCCTCCTCCTCTTCATCCTCATACTCATCATCTTGGGCAAGTCCTTTGCCATGAGGTGGCTCGGGGATGGACTCCTCGGAGCTAGACCAAACAAGCTTCGACTTCCACTCACCGGGAGGGGTGATGTTGTCCTCGGAGCCCTCGGAGACCGGGAGTTGCATATGCCTCATCATCGCGTTTTGGCGTTGGCGGATCTTCTTGTTGTCGTGATGGGCTTGGTATATCCTATCCTCGAGGTCCCTCTTGAAGCAAAAGGATTTCTTGAGGCGAGCAGTGAGCTTGGCGAAGAGGCCCTTTTGCTTGATGGAGTTGGGCACATAGTTGGAGTCGTCGCTGTCGGCTTCGTCTTCGTCCTTGTCCTTGGGAGCTCCTTTGCCAAACCTTGGAAGGTCATGGTCCTTGACAAGAGGACTCTTCTCCTTGTGAATGGTGACGTTGGGGCGGCATTGCGCCAGAAGATCTCCGCGGCCCTCTTGATCCCACTTGTGACAAATGAGCCTCATGAGATAGGGAGCGTACTGAGGAAGCTTGCGGAGGAAGGCACAATCACGCATCTCATGCCAAATGTAGTCCATGATGTCCAGTTGCTTGCCACGGCCCCTCAACTGATGTGTGCGCACAAGGAGATTCACAAGGAATCCGTGCACCTCGTCGTGGTTGGTATGCTTGGGGTTGATGGTGCTGCGGTAGATGCGGTTCATGATGTCATAGACCGGCAGGAGTCCCTTGGTGCTGCCACACAACATCCTCCCTCGAATGTAGAGGTCTGCCATCTTCTCTTTGGCCATGGGCTTGGCTTGGAGATGAATGCGGAAGTGGCTGGAGTCGTCTTTGGGGAGCTCATAGCCAAGGCATTGAGCAAAGTCTTGCCATGTGGCCTCCATCACATGCTCCTTGGTCATCCACTTCAAGGAGCGAAAGCCTCCTTCATCCTCAAGAAAGACCACGGTGGCATAGAATTGGCAAATCACCTCCCGAGAGAAATCCTGAGAGAAGGTCATGATAGGAATGAGACCTTGTTCTTCACATATCTCCAGAGCTTCTCCAAAGTAGTCGAGGTCGGAGCGGAGCTTGTCCATGCTTATGGAGTATTGGGGGCAACACTTGAACTCTTTGGCCCCATAGACCTCGTAGTAGATCTTCTCTTGATTGATATGATGAAAGTAGGCATTGGGGCATTGGCGAGCATTTCTTGGGAGCAAATAAGGATTGGCTCCCCGCACCTCCAAGAACTGGCCTTTCTTTACATCAAGCATTGACTTCTGAGGTCCCCTTGCCCCTGCTGCTGCGTCTCTCTGTCTCTTGGTGGTCCTTGTCGGCATGATCTCCTCTTGTTCATCCTCGCGATGACGACGAGAGGATGGCTTGACCTTGCCACCACGGGTCTTTGGTGCACCTGTGAACAGCAGAGGTTTGGGAGGGAATATGGGATAAGTGCACAAGCCAAGAAATTAGAGATCAATATGGACACTAACAAGCAACATTGGCGACTCTATACATGGCGGTAGTACCGCAATCCCAACCGGTAGTGCCGCTTTGACCGGTAGTACCGCCCAAGAATGAGCGGTACTACCGCTCAAGCTCGCACAGCCAAAAATCGAGATTGGGTCATGGCAAAATCGACTCTAGAGTCACACATTGTTGCTAGCTAGTATCCTTACACATGAATAGCTTCCAAGAGTGCTTCTCCACCACAAATCTCCAACAAACCCTAGCATATGCATCTAGGGAGATCAACTCACCCTAGAGAGAGAATTTAGGGTTCATACCGGAGGACATGGCGGAGAAGAGGTTGGGGAAGCTTCTCCACGGAGGAGATTGGGCCGATGGCGGCTGGAAAAGGAGATCGGGGCCGATCTCCTCGAGGTCTTGAGCTTGGGGAGGAGCTTTGACTTGAGGTGGAAGAGGAGTTGTGTGGATTTGGGGGAAAATCGACCCCAACCGGTACCTCAAGTCAAAACGTGCAAGCGGTAGTACCGCTCCTAGAAGCGGTAGTACCGCTTACCGGTACTGGCCCGGTACTTGAAGCGGTAGTACCGTTCTGGGGATAAATGTTCAGTTTCGTCAGAGAACTGCCCCAGAGCGGTAGTACCGCCCCAAGAAGCGGTAGTACCGTCCACCAAACTCAACAAACCTCAGATTTTGGTGTAGACTTGTGCTTTTAGACAGATTTGGCTCAAGAGGTAGGTAATGGCTTGGGATTAGATTACGGAACTGTTAAGGTACTACCCAACCAAGCTTGCAAGAATCAAAGCTAGAAAAGCCAAGCTTGGGTGAATCTCCCGAGAAGAAACAAAGAGGAAAGAAGAAACGACAAACAAAAACACGAAAAGAAAAGAAAAAGAAATCGCAAAGAACAACACCTCCTCGAAGAGAAGGTTTGGTGGCCGAGACCACCGTGTAAGAGTTTGGTAGTGTGAGGTCGCGTAGAGACCTAGGACTCACGACTACTACTCGACATGAAGCTCATAGTCACTTGATTGACGAATAGCACATGCTTTGGGTTTCTTTGTGCATCATGGGGGAGGGATAGCTCAATAATTTAAACCGCACTCCCCCTATGTCCATGCGTGCTTTACATCTAGACATATGGCACAAGAGTGGTATAGGTATCCACTTATGACACAATGTCCAGATGAGAAGCTCAAGGGTAGAGAGGCAAACCTTGACGATAAACGATAGAGAGTGCGTCCATTGTCTTGTTGGGCACATTTGGGAAGAATAGATCCTTGGGATTGCTATACCGTTGAATCCCATCACATCTTGCTCTTGAGAATATCTTGTGCTTTGCTTGGATTATGAGGGAGTCTTGACGCATTAGCATCCCGGCGAGAGAAGATCAAAAGGATAGGTTCGTGTGAGGTTCCTTGATCATCATCGAGATTTGGGTCCTCGCCTTGACGTCATTGATGTTGATGCCGAACTTGAGGTTGTGGAAGAGGTGACTTAGCACTTGGTTGTCCAATGGAAGAGACTTGGCCTTGTGGTGTAGATGGCTCCATATAGATGGAACTTCGTCCTTCCCCGGTACTCATAGAAGGTAGCATTTGAGATTGGCGAGAGCCAACACTCATCCTTCCTATGGTAATCGGGGGAATTACATCTCCTTTCTCACAAGAAGCACTTCGCCTTCTCCAAAGAACTATCATATCTATCGAGAAGTCTCATCACTCAATACCACAAGCCTCTCAATAGACTCATACTCCATCATTATGCTTGAGTGTCTTCTTAGGTTTGTCTCTCACTTCCGGCAACCCTATGAGGTTAGGGTAAGAATATGGCTAGGAGCGAAAGGTGGATTCCTTCTTTGCCAATGAAGAAAACCAAGATCTTGAGAACAAACTCCGTTCCATTGTTGCCTCTTCTTGCAAGGATTATGTCATAGAACTTGTATCGAAATTGTTTGGGAAGCTTCATCATGATGCATTTCCTTTCAACACAATTCCTACAAAACACAATCTCTACACAAAGAAGCAAATTCCATTAGTCCTAGACCGTGGCCCCTTGAGGAGACTAGCTCCACAAGAGGACCACAACATGTTCATAATAGTAGGTACAAAGACCCAAGAGTGTAGAGCAATGAACAAAGAGTACATATGTAGGAGTCTTGACAAGATAGGACTTTGATCACCACTTTGTCAAGGCTCTAATACCTTTAAGCTTGATTGTGTCGTCGTCATGAGAAAGATGGATATAAGGACTTGATGACGGCAACAAACTCCTTGCTTCCGGACATAAGACTTGTGGCTTCAAGATAACCACCCAATAAGCACCTCCGAAAGCAAGGCCCTTCATGGATCAAGAGTTGGAGATAGGAGCCCACTTTTCAATGGGCTCTACCTTCATATCCTTTGCTTCATTGATCCTTCCTTCTCTCTCAATCTTCTTTGGCATAATTGCCACTTCTCCTTCATGGCATAAGTCCTCGTGGGCTTCAATGACTCCTTCCAAGAATTGAACTTGAATTTGGAGACTCTCAATCTCGGACCTCAAGTCATTGGCTTCATCTTCTCGGTCCACTAGAGCTTCCTCAAGAAGAGAATTCCTTCTCTCGAGTGCATGCTTGTGTCTCTCCAAGGTGGCAATGTCGTCCTCATGATTGCGACAAATGTAGTCCTTGCTTGAGCGTTTGTATTCTTCTATGGCTTCATCTTGCATAAGCTTGATCACCATAAGTTTGTCCTTGCTCCTCTTAAGATAAGCAATTTCATCCTCATGGTTACAACAAGTGACATTTTCTTTGCTTGAACGGATCCACTCCAACAAGGACTCATTTTGCCTCTCATTGACTTCAACTAGCTTGGCCTTGTGTTTCTTTAGAGTGGCAATCTCTTCTTCATGATCACAACATTGCACCTTCTCTTTACTCAAGCGATAGTATTCTTCTAAGGCCTCCTCTTGAGTTGAGATGACATCCAAGAACTTTGCATTGTGTTTTCTCAAGAAGCATACTTCGTCAAGGAGCTTGTCACAACATGAATTAGGACCTTCATCTTCTTTCTTCTTTGTCTTGAGCTTGTCCAACCAACCAAGAGCATGATCTCGATCCTTGAGTTGGGAGATGAGAGAGTTGTTGTAGTCTTCAAGAATAAGAGCTCTAGTTTCAAGAGTCATACGCATGCACACTTCTTCCTCATAAGCTTGGGTGAGAGAGATAATCTCCAATTCCTTCTTCTTTTCAAGTCCTTCATTTTCCACCATATGGTCTTCATCTTGAAGCATGTTACTTCTAGGCTTGTCGGTGAAGGATCTCTTGGTGATGTGGTTGTTGGGGAGCCGCTTGGGAAGGGGTCGAAACTTGCTCTTACGAATGAGGTATCCACCATATAAGTCCCTTTGCTTGTAGAGGCAATCCGCAACGAAGTGACCTTTGTCATGACAATTGTAGCAAGAGTTCCTTGATCTCGAGTTTGGTTTCTTGTTTCCATTCCAAGGAAGTAGAGCATTGTAGAACTTTTTCTCGATCCAACGGTCATCCACAAAAGTCGCTCCAAGATCTTGCATTTGGATGGCGAGAGCAATAAGGAGTTGATACATCTCTTCGGGCGATTCTCCCTCTATCATGACAAAGTCATTTGCCATTGCTTCACTAAGATGACAGCATTGGATGTCCCCATTTCCAAGGAAGAGCTTGTCAAGTTCGTCCCTAGCTTCCTTGGCGGTCTTGAGCGATTGGATATGAGCGTGTTCCTTAGGAGTAATAGCCGAATGAATCATGTCGATGGCGATGGCGTTGAGTTGGTGATCCACCACTTCCCGTCTTGTCAAGTTCATTGGGTCTTGTGGTGAATACCCTTCTTGAATGATCCGCCAAAGCTTGGTAGAGGTGCTACACACATGAGAATGCATTAATAGTTTCCAATCACCAAAGCTATTAGAATCAAGTAGTAGAGGTGGAGGACCATGAGGTAAAATGCATGGCAAGGGTATTTGAGCATATGAGTCATAATCACTTGATGGAGATGCATCCTTCCCCTTTGATGAGGTGTCAACATCCTCAAGATTCTTTTCCCGATGTGAATTTGTTGATTGCTCAACAATCTCAACACAAGGAAAAGAGTCGACTTGTGATGGGGAAACATTGACACCTCTATTAGTATCTATGATGGGGTTAGGCTTTGGAGTAATCAACTCCATCATCATGGCCTTCAATTGAGATACAATGGATGACTCCAATTTCTTGAGGTCATACAAAGTAGCCGGAGTGTTATCGGCACTTGATGATGGAGATGATTGCTCACGGGAAAGGGCTCCATTCACAACCACCTCTTGTTCGGCCATTTCTTAGGCGGTAAAGCCCGAGCAAGAAAACCTTGCTCTGATACCACTTGAACGGATCGTAGCGAACAAGAGGGGGGGAATGGCGCTACGGCAAGTTTTAACCTTTTTCATGTTTTAGCGCAACGGAAGGTAAAGGTGATAACTTTTGCTATAGCGGTGTTCCTACAATGAAGCTAGAGCATGTGCAACAAGTAAAGGAATCAACAAGATGGTAAGAGAGAGGAGCGAGACAACCGGGGGGGCGCGAGGCGAGTCGAGGTTTGTTTCCCGCAGTTCCCTCCACTAAAGGAGGTACATCTGCGTTGAGGAGGTGCTAGTCTCACACAAGAGACTAGGCGGCCACACCATGAAGGAAGGCCTCACCCTCTTCCTCGAGAGAGCTCCACGGAGGTTCTCTCCCTCTTCCACTAAGGCACCGGTCGAGGCGGTGATTCCTTCACAAGGTTGGGGCGAGCTCCACACACACAAGGATGCTCCCAACACCCTATGGAGCTAGTACATCACCAAGCTAGACTCCATAGCTGCACATCTCCAATGCTCCACCATAGGAACCCATCTCCAATGCTCCACCAAAGGAACCCCTCCAATACTCCACCAAGAAGCTCTTCCAGTGCTCCACCAAGAGGCTCTTCCAGTGCTCCACCAAGAAGCTCTTCCAGTGCTCCACCAAGAAGCTCTTCCACCAAGGAACCCTAACAACAAGATCCACTAAGGACTACCACGAATTGGTGAACTTTCTCTCGGTGGAATGATAGATCGGGGTCTCCTCCACCACCTCACAAAGTATGAGCAAGATTGGTTGGGTGGGTGAGGAGATCCCTTCAATTTTGAGCTCAGCAACAATGGAGGAGAGAGAGAGAGAAGAGCTGAGGCTGGGTGGAGAAGAAGGGGCCTTTATATAGGTCCCTCCAAATCCAACCGTTGCCCACTGTTTTTGCCTAAGCGGTACTACCGCTCTGAGTTCGAATTCCCCACTGAACTTGTCCACGTGGACACATTGCGGTACTACCGCTCGCGGTACCGCTTGCGGTACCGCAATAGGGTCCAGACCTTACTGGATCCCAAGCGGTACCCGAGCGGTACCAGAGCGGTACTACCGTAACGCGTTACGGTACTTAGCGCGGTACCGTGGGCAGTACTACCGACCTCAAGCGGTACTACCGCTCCAGGTACCGTGAAGGTACCACAACGTGTTCTGTGGGGCAAATCCTTGTGGAAGGCTCAGAGCGGTATCACGGGCGGTACCAGTAGAGGTAGCGGTACTACCGCTCCTGGTACCGGTAGTACCGCTATGGCTAAAACAGTTTTCCTCTCTTCCTCTCCTACCATGTCACCTCACGACACACACGCAAAACCAGAAACCCTAAGAGCTACGTTTCGGTCTTCTGATCATAATGTGCTCAGCGAGGGTACCGTGCATCTTGCAACCCTATCAATGACAAACTTTGTGCATGGTTAGAATTGTTCGAGTGTTGTTATCAAACACACAAAACACGGGATATGGATCTTGCTCTTACACATGTGCTTATATTATGAGCAAAATTGTGGCTTGCTCATGATCATCTGTGTATACTGACACGCGTACAGCACGCGGCCGTTGGGAACCCCAAGTGGAAGGTATGATGCGTACAGCAGTAAGTTTCCCTTAGTTAGAAACCAAGGTTTATCGAACCAGTAGGAGTCAAGAAGCATGTTGAAGGTTGATGGCGGCGAAGTGTAGTGCGGCGCAACACCAGGGATTCCGGCGCCAACGTGGAACCTGCACAACACAACCAAATTACTTTGCCCCAACGTGACAGTGAGGTTGTCAATCTCACCGGCTTGCTGTAACAAAGGATTAGATGTATAGTGTGGATGATGATTGTTTGCGAGAAACGAGTAGAACAAGTATTGCGATAGATTGTATTCGATGTAAAAGAATGGACCGGGGTCCACAGTTCACTAGAGGCGTCTCTCCCATAAGATAAATAGCATGTTGGGTGAACAAATTACAGTTGGGCAATTGACAAATAAAGAGGGCATGACCATGCACATACATGATATGATGAGTATAGTGAGATTTAATTGGGCATTACGACAAAGTACATAGACCGCTATCCGAGCATGCATCTATGCCTAAAAACTCCACCTTCAGGTTATCATCCGAACCCCCTCCAGTATTAAGTTGCAAACAACAGACAATTGCATTAAGTATGGTGCGTAATGTAATCAACAACTACATCCTTAGACATAGCATCGATGTTTTATCCCTAGTGGCAACGGCACATCCACAACCTTAGAACTTTCAGTCACTATCCCAGATTTAATGGAGGCATGAACCCACTATCGAGCATAAATACTCCCTCTTGGAGTTAAGAGTAAAAACTTGGCCAGAGCCTCTACTAATAACGGAGAGCATGCAAGATCATAAACAACACATAGATAATAGATAGATAATCAACATAGCATAGTATTCTCTATTCATCAGATCCCAACAAACACAACATATAGCATTACAGATAGATGATCTTGATCATGTTAGGCAGCTCACAAGATCCAACAATGAAGCACAATTAGGAGAAGACGACCATCTAGCTACTGCTATGGACCCATAGTCCAGGGGTGAACTACTCACTCATCGCTCCGGAGGCGACCATGGCGGTGAAGAGTCCTCCGGGAGATGATTCCCCTCTCCGGCAGGGTGCCGGAGGCGATCTCCTGAATCCCCCGAGATGGGATTGGCGGCGGCGGCGTCTCTGGAAGGTTTTCCGTATCGTGGCTCTCGGTACTGGGGGTTTCGCGACGAAGGCTTTAAGTAGGCGGAAGGGCAGGTCAAGAGGCGTCACGGGGGCCCCACACAGCAGGGCCGTGCGGGCCCCCTGTAGGCCGCGCCACCCTACTGTGGCGGCGCCCCGTGGCCCCACTTCGTGACTCCTTCGGTCTTCTGGAAGCTTCGTGTGAAAATAGGCTCCTGGGCATTGATTTCGTCCAATTCCGAGAATATTTCCTTACTAGTATTTCTGAAACCAAAAACAGCAGAAAACAGCAACTGGCTCTTCGGCATCTCGTTAATAGGTTAGTGCCGGAAAATGCATAAATATGACATAAAGTATGCATAAAACATGTAGGTATCATCAATAAAGTGGCATGGAACATAAGAAATTATCGATACGTTGGAGACGTATCAGCATCCCCAAGCTTAGTTCCTGCTCGTCCCGAGTAGGTAAACGATAACAAAGATAATTTCTGGAGTGACATGCCATCATAACCTTGATCATACTATTGTAAGCACATGTAATGAATGCAGCGATCAAAACAATGGTAATGCAATGAGTAAACAAATGAATCATATAGCAAAGACTTTTCATGAATAGTACTTTCAAGACAAGCATCAATAAGTCTTGCATAAGAGTTAACTCATAAAGCAATAAATTCATAGTAGAGGTATTGAAGCAACACAAAGGAAGATTAAGTTTCAGCGGTTGCTTTCAACTTGTAACATGTATATCTCATGGATAGTTGTCAATGCAAAGTAATATAATAAGTGCAATATGCAAGTATGTAGGAATCAATGCACGAGTTCACACAAGTGTTTGCTTCTTGAGATGGAGAGAAATAGGTGAACTGACTCAACATAAAAGTAAAAGAATGGCCCTTCGCGAGAGGGAAGCATTGATTGCTATATTTGTGCTAGAGCTTTGGTTTTGAAAACAAGAAACAATTTTGTCAACGGTAGTAATAAAGCATATGTGTCATGTAAATTATATCCTACAAGTTGCAAGCCTCATGCATAGTATACTAATAGTGCCCGCACCTTGTCCTAATTAGCTCGGATTACCTGGATTATCACCACAATACATATGTTTTAACCAAGTGTCACAAAGGGGTACCTCTATGCCGCTCGTACAAAGGTCTAAGGAGAAAGCTCGCATTGGATTTCTCGCTTTTGATTATTCTCAACTTAGACATCCATACCGGGAAAACATAGACAACAGATAATGGACTCCTATTTAATGCTTAAGCATTCAACAATTATTAATTTTCTCATATGAGATTGAGGATATTTGTCCAAAACTGAAACTTCCACCATGGATCATGGCTTTAGTTAGCGGCCCAATGTTCTTCTCTAACGGTATGCATGCTCAAACCATTCAACTCATGGTAAATCGCCCTTACTTCAGACAAGACGGACATGCATAGCAACTCACATGATATTCAACAAAGAGTAGTTGATGGCGTCCCCAGGAATATGGTTATCGCACAACAAGCAACTTAATAAGAGAGAAAATGCATAAGTACATATTCAATACCACAATAGTTTTTAGGCTATTTGTCCCATGAGCTATATATTGTAAAGATGAAGAATGGAAATTTTAAAGGTAGCACTCAAGCAATTTACTTTGGAATGGCGGAGAAATACCATGTAGTAGGTAGGTATGGTGGACACAAATGGCATAGTGGTTGGCTCAAGGATTTTGGATGCATGAGAAGTATTCCCTCTCGATACAAGGCTTAGGCTAGCAAGGTTATTTGAAACAAACACAAGTATGAAGCGGTGCAGCAAAACTCACATAAAAGACATATTGTAAACATTATAAGACTCTACACCATCTTCCTTGTTGTTCAAACTCTTACTAGAAATTATCTAGACCTTAGAGAGACCAATTATGCAAACCAAATTTTAGCAAGCTCTATGTATTTCTTCATTAATAGGTGCAAAGTATATGATGCAAGAGCTTAAACATGAGCACAAAAATTGCCAAGTATCAAATTATCCAAGACATTTTACCAATTACTACATGTATCATTTCCCGTTTCCAACCATATAACAATTTAACGAAGAAGATTCAACCTTCGCCATGAACACTATGAGTAAAGCCTAAGGACATATTTGTCCATATGCAACAGCGGAGCGTGTCTCTCTCCCACAAAATGAATGCTAGGATCTATTTTATTCAAACAAAACAAAAAACAAAAACAAACAGACGCTCCAAGCAAAGTACATAAGATGTGATGGAATAAAAATATAGTTTCACTAGAGGAACCTGATAATGTTGTCGATGAAGAAGGGGATGCCCAAGAGGCATCCCCAAGCTTAGACGCTTGAGTCTTCTTGAAATATGCAGGGGTGAACCACCGGGGCATCCCCAAGCTTAAAGCTTTCACTCTCCTTGATCATATTGTATCATCTCCCTCTCTTGATCCTTGAAAACTTCCTCCACACCAAACTTAAAACAACTCGTTAGAGGGTTAGTGCATAATCAAAATTCACATGTTCAGAGGTGACATAATCATTCTTAACACTTTTGGACATTGCACAAAGCTACTGAAAGTTAATGGAATCGAAAAATCCATCAAGCATAGCAAAACAGGCAATGCGAAATAAAAGGCAGAATCTGTCAAAACAGAACAGTCCGTAAAGACGAATTTTATTGAGGCACCAGACTTGCTCAAATGAAAATTCTCAAATTGAATGAAAGTTGCGTACATATCTGAGGATCACTCACGTAAATTGGCATAATTTTATGAGTTACCTACAGAGAATTAGGCCCAGATTCGTGACAGCAAAGAAATCTGTTTCTGCGCAGTAATCCAAATCTAGTATGAACCTTACTATCAAAGACTTTACTTGGCACAACAATGCAACAAAACTAAGATAAGGAGAAGTTGCTACAGTAGTAACAACTTCCAAGACTCAAATATAAAATAAAAGTGCAGTAGTAAAATCATGGGTTGTCTCCCATAAGCGCTTTTCTTTAACGCCTTTCAGCTAGGCGCAGAAAGTGTGTATCAAGTATTATCGAGAGATGATGCATCTACAGCGGGGTTTGGAGTTTTATCAACCATGCATTGTATTTTGGATACATAAGTTTCAGAGGCTCCCTTTTCATTAGTCTTGGGCTTGCTACTCTCATCAAACAAATTTTCAGGAACAAGCCAAGCATAATTATCATCTAGAGCTTCGTGCATTGCTAGGAGCTTACAAGGTATTGGTGCTTTAATCTCCCCACCATCATTAACATTATTAGTGTACTTAATTCTATCCATATCCATCTTTTCAAGTATTCTTTTAAAATCGGTGAACATACCAAGCCTCTTATGCTTAATAAAAACTTTTCTAGCTTCTTTAGCTATATCCGCAAATTCTCTAACAAGGACTTTTAAAACAAAATCTCTCTTCTCTCCCCTATCCATATCATAAAGTGTAAGAAACATGTGTTGTATCATGGGGTTGAGACTAATAAATCTAGCTTCCATCATGCGTACCAAACAAGCAGAGGCATCTTCATAAGTAGGGACAGCTTTTGTCAGGGGTATATCTTCAAGATCTTCGTGCATACTAACATGGGTGAAAAAATTCTTCTATATTATCTCTTCCAATTATAGACCCTTGTCTCACTGGTATATCTTTTAAAGTAAAATTAGGAGGAAACATGATGAAATAAGTAAAGTAAATGCAAGTAACTAATTTTTTTGTGTTTTTAATATGGCAAACAAGACAGTAAATAAAGTAAAACTAGCAACTAATTTTTTTGTATTTTGATTTAGTGCAGCAAACAAAGTAGTAAATAAAATAAAGCAAGACAAAAACAAAGTAAAGAGATTGGAGGTGGAGACTCCCCTTGCGAGCGTGTCTTGATCTCCCGAGCAACGGCGCCAGAAATTTAGCTTGACACGCGTACGGCACGCGACCGTTGGGAACCCCAAGTGGAAGGTGTGATGCGTACGGCGATGAAGTTTCCTCGGTTAGAAACCAAGGTTTATCGAACAAGTAGGAGTCAAGAAGCACGTTGAAGGTTGATGGCGGCGAAGTGTAGTGCGGCGCAACACCGGGGATTCCGGCGCCAACGTGGAACCTGCACAACACAACCAAATTACTTTGCCCCAACGTGACGAGTGAGGTTGTCAATCTCACCGGCTTGCTGTAACAAAGGATTAGATGTATAGTGTGGATGATGATTGTTTGCGAGAAAACGAGTAGAACAAGTATTGCAGTAGATTGTATTCGATGTAAGAGAATGGACCGGGGTCCACAGTTCACTAGAGGCGTCTCTCCCATAAGATAAATAGCATGTTGGGTGAACAAATTACAGTTGGCCAATTGAAAAATAAAGAGGGCATGACCATGCACATACATGATATGATGAGTATAGTGAGATTTAATTGGGCATTACGACAAAGTACATAGACCGCTATCCAGCATGCATCTATGTCTAAAAACTCCACCTTCAGGTTATCATCCGAACCCCCTCCAGTATTAAGTTGCAAACAACAGACAATTGCATTAAGTATGGTGCGTAATGTAATCAACAACTACATCCTTAGACATAGCATCGATGTTTTATCCCTAGTGACAACAGCACATCCACAACCTTAGAACTTTACGTCACTCGTCCCGCATTTAATGGAGGCATGAACCCACTATCGAGCATAAATACTCCCTCTTGGAGTTAAGAGTAAAAACTTGGCCAGAGCCTCTACTAATAACGGAGAGCATGCAAGATCCTAAACAACACATAGATAATAGATTGATAATCAACATAGCATAGTATTCTCTATTCATCGGATCCCAACAAACACAACATATAGCATTACAGATAGATGATCTTGATCATGTTAGGCAGCTCACAAGATCCAACAATGAAGCACAATTAGGAGAAGACGACCATCTAGCTACTGTTGTGGACCCATAGTCCAGGGGTGAACTACTCACTCATCGCTCCGGAGGAGACCATGGCGGTGAAGAGTCCTCCGGGAGATGATTCCCCTCTCCGGCAGGGTGCCGGAGGTGATCTCCTGAATCCCCCGAGATGGGATTGGCGGCGGCGGCGTCTCTGGAAGGTTTTCCGTATCGTGGCTCTCGGTGCTCGGGGGTTTCGCGACGAAGGCTTTAAGTAGGCGGAAGGGCAGGTCATGAGGCGTCACGGGGGCCCCACACGGCAGGGCCGCGCGGGCCCCTCGCAGGCCGCGCCGCCCTACCGTGGCGGCGCCCCGTGGCCCCACTTCGTGACTCCTTCGGTCTTCCGGAAGCTTCGTGTGAAAATAGGCCCCCGGGTGTTGATTTCGTCCAATTCCGAGAATATTTCCTTACTAGGATTTCTGAAACCAAAAACAACGAGAAAACAACAAGCGGCTCTTCGGCATCTCGTTAATAGGTTAGTGCCGGAAAATGCATAAATATGACATAAAGTATGCATAAAACATGTAGGTATCATCAATAAAGTGGCATGGAACATAAGAAATTATCGATACGTTGGAGACGTATCATATACCTCACTCCAGCTCCTAGAAAAGTTGTTGGTGTAGAGGATTTCTTCTGGATGGTTGGTTTGCTTGCCCTGCTCTTCCTTGCAAGCTGGTGGTGCTTGGTTTGATTCTGTTGGTTACTGGAATAGTTTGAACAGCTCTGGCTGTTCTCCTGTTCTTGCTGTTCTTGGTGTTCCTACCCTTTGAAGCCTGTCGATGAAATGGCTAGGATTTGCTGGTGAAAAACCTTTATACTAGCCCTCTCCATGCCTCTCGGGTCGACACCATGCTGTGCTGGTACTTCTCCCCTGGCTATGTGTGTGTGGAGTGCATGCAACACTCCCTGGCTTGCTGTTGAGCATGCACACCAGCAGTGTAAGCTGTCTGTGTGTGTGTGGTTTGGGACTTGTGCTTGTGAGTGGATCAGCTCGGCTGATCTTGATAATATCCTCTCAATTTCCTTTTATTTGCTAACCTGCCAAGTGGCAATGCCACTTGGCATAACCCAATGTTTGATTTGTGTGTGTGTGTGCAGGGATCAAGAAATGATCAAGATGAAGTTCAAGATCATCTTGCACAAGCTTTTCATGAAGATTAACTTGTGTAGTTTAGAACATATCATTTACTTGTAATTTTCCTTTTTCTTTTTCTATTTCTTCAATTTTTGTAATGTGTTGTAATTTCATAATTCACAAGAATATTGTAAATGACTTTGTATCTTGTGTGTTTATCAATAAAGCTCAAGTTTTCCTTAATGAGCTTTAAATATATTTGATGTATTATTTATACACTTGTATTTCTAGTTATTTGATAAATGATCTTAATTTGAATTATAACATGATCAAGTGATGTTTGAATTTTGAAATTCAAACATACTTAGTTGAATTCAATCATGCAACTTAAATTTGAGATGCACTATTCCCCTCTCTTCTCGAAAACCCCAATTGAACTAATTGAGGTGCAAGTTTATCGCACTCTCGAAACCCTAACCCTGTAAGGTGTCGAGAGAGAAACGTGTCCCCCTTCGATGCAGTTTTCTTTTAAAAGCGCGAAATTTTCCCAGATTTTTACGATGCAATGCACATCCCTTTCTAAAATCTATCCCTCAATCGTCTCTAAACCTGGGACATTACACATTTGAAAATCTGGTCTGATGTAGTTTCGGATGTTTTGTTCCCTACGTTTACGATAGTGTAGTTGAATGTGTTCAATTGGAATTAGCCAACATTTTATTTCGTTGCAAGGATGCTACCGCTTGAATTTTGGAATGGATTCCACATAAAATTTTGGCAAGGGACAGACAAAAATATTGGTTGTTTGATTCGTAAGATTGGATGTTGTAAGGGTTTTTTTCTCTATGAAGCAAACAGACAGACAAAAATATTAGGATTCTGGTGAGCAGAGCATCTCCATTGGTATGTTTCAAATAGGTTTCGACATGTGCGTTGGCAGTGTACTATGGGGACGTCGGCACATTCTTCCCAATTTGGAGAGATGTTGCACACACTGGCGACCCTAATAAGAATCCCTAGAGAAATTTTTAATAAGAAAATGTAAACAAACTGCAAAATTTTATTCAAATTTAGGATTATTTACAAAAGTTTGAATGAAATTCGAACTAAACTAAATTAAAATAAAATCCTAATCTAATAGTCGCCGGTTGGAACGCGCGACGGACCTGCCTCATTGTAGTTCTTCTCCTTTGCTGCCGTCAGACGTGCCCGCCTCTTAGCCCCTGCTTCGCGCATCTGGTTGTGCACAATGGTTGTAGGTGACGCCGGAACTTCCCGGCGGCATTTGGCCTTTAATGCCGCCTACCACTCGAGGGACTCCTCGTTCTGGGCGAGCCTAGCTTCCTCGCGGGATGCCACCTTGGAATGGCGTTGAGAGTTGAGCTCAAGCAACATCTACCACTCGGGCGCAATGTGGAGGTGACCTACCTCCTTCGTGGCTGCCCCCTCGCGCGAGATCTTGAGGGTGTGCTCGAAGTTGGCGGCGTCGATCTCCTCAAGCGTTTTCTCATTGATCCTCTGGATACACGTTGAAGGAGGCCCGTCGAACTCGAAGCCATCAGAGTCGTCGTAGTTGAAGTTTGACCACTCAAACTCGGCGTCGGGTCGCGGCAGAGTCAAGGGTCTGGCTGCGGTGGCTTTGATGCGTTGATGGCGGCAGCGCCGCCTAGCATCAAGTAGGTGGTGGCGAGCCGGCGTGGCATTATGGTGTAGAGGCGAGTTCGGAAAAACAGGGGAGTGCGGCGGTATTGTACATGCTACTACGGTGAAGATGAGCGCACTAAATAGAACGGGCTCTAGCCGATGTGCGGAACCCGATTGGTTCATTAAATATCGACCTGCCGGCAGAGCATCTAATGCATCGTCTTTACAATGGTGTCTCCGCGTGGAGAACACCATGGGTATATTAACGGCAACCCACCCGCAGAGCATATGTGACATCACATTTAAGGATGAGTCAACCGTAGAGCCGCCGACATACAGGTCCTGCCCCTAAAATCTAACGTGGCATTGAGTGCCAGCGCACCCTTTCGGCGTCCCGTGGGTAGGGCCGATACAGGGTTGCCGAAGGTTCTATTAAGTTCTAAAACTAGTCGGCTACTTTTGGGGCACGTCAATGTGGTCCAAAAACAGCACCAACCCCCTATTAGGTCGAGCGTGTGGGACTATATCATTATTAATCCATCTGTACCGGTTTAATAGGCGCGCACGCAGTTTAAGATAATATTTGACCACTAATTTGATCAACAAAATATTAATTATATGTCTACAAATTCTATACCATTAGATTCGTATTCAACCAATGATATAATTTTTATGACATATATTCTATATATTATTGACCAAAATAATGGTCAAAGCAAATTCTTGAATAACATGCGCGCCTGTTAAATCGGTATGGAGGATAACTAAAATAATCTATTCAGTGCCCGAGGAAAGATAGTGGGCTAAGGCGGCAGGACAGAAAAATCCTGTCCGCACAATATAAATGCGGAAACATAAAGGGCTCCTTTGATTTAAAGGATAGGAAAAGCATAGGAATAGAAAATGCATATGATTGGAATGGCATGTCTACTTCAATCCTATAGGAAGATGAAGTTTGTTTGATTGTAGCAAAGGAATTTTTCATGAGGTATGAGCTAATGGTTTTTTCCTATAGGAATTACACTACAAGATTCCTATAGGAATTTTTCCTATAGCATATGTTCCTATGAATCAAACAACATGCATAGGAATTTTTTCCATAGAAACCAAATCCTACACAATTCCTATGCAAATCTTTTGAATCAAAGGAGCCCAAACTATGTGAACAACCATGAAAACGATAAGAATTGAAGCAAAAAATGCTGGCTTCCCATGCTGCAACGAAATCTATACGGTTCAAGATATTTTGATTTCTAGCAATCATACCCTTTGGGAAATGATTTTCATGAAGCGCCAACAAGATGAATAACCAAAGAGTAATGAGCCGGATAAAGTTGATGGGCTGGACTATAGCTCTAAGATTACAAACGAGTTTCAACAGTGAAGATTGGCCACAATTCTGCAAAAACTGTGCAGCAAAAGACCAGCTGCAAGCCTGCAACACACAGATCAACAGCAGCACCTAGGTACAATTTTTCATTAACCTATTTTGTCAGCTGTTGACCTATTGTTCAAATGCTCAGATAGTTTGTCTCTCACGTTGACAGCCTTCTCATCTGCTAACAGGCACACCTGTTGCCTGTAATTCGCATCATGATCATCAGATATCCGTGCCTCATCCATGGCTGCATCCTCCTCCATGTCTACCGTTATGTTATGCAGCAGGCAGCACACGTGGATTATCCGAGGCAGCTTATGCTTGTCGGGGCGCCACATCTCTCCCTGCAGAAACTTCCATGTGTCTTTGAATCTTGCTAGCGCCTTCAACGCGACAACTCTGGCTGCGGAGTGTCTCCTATTGAACTCCAATTTGGGATCTGAGAGGTCATTTTCTTGGTAAGGTGTGAGCAGCCAGGGAAGCAAAGGGTATCCTGTATCACCAATTATGTATTCCCCAACTTCTGATTCATCTGATGATAACTTCAGAGTGCTCCCATTCAACCGTGAACCCTTCTCACACAGCTTGAAGAGACCTGAGCTGTTCAAAATGCTTGCCTCTTTCATGCTACCTGGCCATCCTGTCACAATATCTGTGAATCTCATATCTGGATCAATTACAGCCTGCAGTACCATGCTGTAATTCTTTTCTTGGTCAAGCCAGACCTTACAGTTTGGTTCAGCCGAGGACAGGCACATTATGATGTGAGTTGTGTCTACAACACCGCAGCAGTTTGGCAAACCGTGGATCTTCTCGAATTTGGATTTGATCATCGCCATCTCATCAGAGTCTGGCCAGCGCAAATGGTGGCCTGCTCGCGCCTCCACAGCTTCAACAAACCTCCAAGTAATCAGTGACACGGTCGAGTGGTTCACACCGACAGAGGCTCCTACAGTTACCAGCGACCCACCAGAGTTCAACCTTCTCAGAGCAACAGCTACTCGATCTTCCAACGAAAGCACCGTCCCATCGAGAAAGGTATAGCTGCTAGCCCTTACCATCATATCGTCTTTCACCAAACTGCATACATAGTTGAAGGTTTTTCTTGGCATTTTGAAGATAGACTCAAATCTGTGTGACTCCACAGAAGATAAAGTTCCTGAGAAGAAAATGAAGAAATAGGTTACAAAACCAATGACTTGCAAGGGAACAGAACTACTACGGAAGACTTCACCAAGCACATCATATTAACAATTTAACATATTTTATAAATATGTTAAACTGGAACAATGAAGTGCCTGTCAGGTGGAGATCAATTCAATATCTAACAACCTAGGGAAACAAGTAAACAACAAACATTTGTAGACAGGCGTGCAGCCAAATCAAAATGTGATACACACACGACCCATACAACAAATACTTTTTTGGCGCGAGAACCACGAAACTAGTAGTTGGTAAAACTGAAGTTTCAAACTAGTCTCATTAAACAGCTCCAGTTCAGCGAGCAATATATAAGTGCCAAGCCACTTCCATAGTTTTAATTCTACATTGCCAAAAAATGCATCAGTTACCAGTAGTAACTTGTATGGAAGATCCAGATGCTGTTGCAACCTTCAGAAAGAAAGTCAGAAATAACAAGGAACATATGTGGAGAAATTCCTTCCCCGCATGCAGTATTTTACTTACCAATCTCTTGATTAGCGAGCCTGGAAATTGCTAAGAATACGTCTGTGGCAACTGGCAATGCAAGCGCACAGGAAACAAAACTAAACAAACATAATGGCCAATCACCTACAAAGATTTACAAACCAAGTTGCTATATAGCTGCATCACATGTATAACTTGATGTCATGCTTCGACAAAGATGAATTGATCCAACAGGAACATGACAAGAGGTTCTCATGCTCAGCTTCGACCGAGAAATAGAACTCAGCTAAGCATCGACTAGCCTAAGAAATCGAACCGACTATCATACCCATGGTGTGTAAAGCCTGCATTTGGTCTCAAACAGGGTAGACCTGACAACCGATAACTCCGTAGGCATCGTATATGCAGTAGTCAGTAACTTGCCCATCATCCTGCCTAGTTATCAGTAATCACAACACAGATGTACGATCGAAAGCTCGGTTCATTGCAATTGATAATAACTCAACCTAAATCACATCCCAAAACTGAAGCATCACTATTCTCTTGGTTTACAAAAGAAAAAAAATAACTGCATCATCCGTACTCAACAAGACACTCCGTGAGTCAGATGCATTATTCCAGCTGGTGCAGGACCGTGGCATTTATCACGAGTACTAGCTCCTAACACGATCGATAAACCAGGATACTACTACTCCAGGAATCGGAGCGTGAGATATACAGTAATTTAGATCTAAAAAGAAATAACGCCGCCAGGCCAGGATATGCCCGCGAGTCACACAGAATCTGCGCAAATCTCGTGGAGACGTACGGGCGCGGGGAGCAGAAAGGGACGCACCTGCCATCCGCATGCAGAAGCCGTCCCACCAGTCGCCGCCGGGCGCGCCGTGCCCCGCCGCCGCCGCCATTGCGGCCTTCTTCTCCGCCGCCGCCTTCTTGCGGCGCTTGGCCCCGCGAAGCGGCGCCATGACAAACACGGACTGTTGTGTCAGACGAATCGATGACGGCGAGTAATCTGACTGGAGGCGGTGAAATCAAGAAACCAGGGGAATGGGGCGGGCGTGGACGCGGGGAGGTGTGTGTCACGGCTGCGTCGGCGGCGAGGCGATGGAGGGGGCGCCCCGGCGGTGGCTGGGCATGGAGTGGAGGGTGCAGGGCATGTAGAGTTGATGGGGAGGAAGAGCTTGTATGGTAAGTTTTTGGGGGGAAGCAAGGGGCGACGCAAGGAAGGAGAAGGGCAACAAAGAGGAGAGAGGAAGAGGCGAAGATGGCTGGATTGGAGAGACGGCACAGGGTTTGTATGTGTATTTATTTGTACATCTGTAGGCGCATCGTACATGTGTATTCCTATGAATCATATGTTGTATTCCGTAGGAATCCTACGGTAGGATACATGAATGTTTCTGTCTACGTGTGTGTAGGTGCGTGTACAATTAGAGCATCTCCGCGTCGAAACGGCCGCTCGGCCGCGCGCGGACGCCGCGGTAGCCGGAGGCGGAGCGGCGGCGCGGAGGCATCTTGCCGGCAGAGGCGCAGCGTCGGCGCGGGAGGTGGACACGCGGTGGAGAGAGGGAGAGAGAGACGGAGGCGCGGACACGCGGAAGATTCAGCGATTGGTGTGCGCGCGTCGCTTCCCCTTTATAGCTCGCGTGGCAGCCGACGCGCCAACTTTCCCGCGCTGGATGGCGCAAAAGCGCGAGCGCGGCGCGCGGCCCTAAACCGGCGTTTTTTTTTTTTTTGCCGCGCGCCCCTTTTACAGCGTTTGTTGGAGATGCTCTTAAAATATGTTTTCTTACCTGAGTTATACGTTTGCACGGTAGGAGTATATGTATGTTGACTGTGTGTACAGTTGCAGGATAAATATGGACAGAGCGGTACGGTTTTCTTGTTGTTAGAAAGGCATGATCTCTCTTTCTATATACTACATCATAAAGTAAAACAAAATAGCTATTGTTATTTACAGCGTGATCAGTGGATCTACGAAAATACACTACTCCTTTCGTCCCAGATTAATTGACACCGTTTTTCTAAAATGAGCAAACCTACACATTGCGGAGCATCTAGATAGTATCTAAACCAAATCTGACCAGAATTGTGACAACTAATTTGAAATGGGGAATATAACAAATTATGATCGCAAGTCAAAGAGCGTAACTAGTTATTAAACTAAGAGCGGTTTTATGGGCATAAAACTTTATTGGACATAAATGACGGTTTTTTGGACATATGTGTACGCTATGGAAGGTGGATGCCGTGTCTTACTATTTTTGTGTGTGGAAGATATGACATATCCATTCAACGTCTGATGCATATGCATAACCCATACATGCGTCACCCATCTCAGCAAACACACGAGAAAACCTCAAGAAACAAACAAATAATATAGGAGCTAGCTTTTTTGGATTTTCAGTTGAGCAGTAACTTCGCCCTCCATCATATTTTGTTATCAATCGAAGAATAAACCAAGATCAACCATACATCGAGAAGGAGGTGCATCGCGTGTGCGTGAGGTTTGGAGACCTTTGGAGTAGCCTAACATGCCAACTTTTTGTGGGATGGGGGCCTAGCGAAGGCAAGTACCCATCGTGCTCCCGCTACATCCATCGATGTGATGAGAAAGGTACTTAGAATTCCACGCCAGATAGTATTACCAACATCACCTAACCATCACTCATTTCCATCCTTCTTAAGAGCAGAAAGTCCAAAGTGTGGTTTCATAGTGGACATGAGAGTGTGTTATCACCAGAATTTGACCAAGTCAGAGGTGGGCCACGATCAGGATAAGCTTGAAGGCTATATATGAAGAAAATACGAAGATCGGCCTTATATGCAAAGTTGGGCTAGATTGCCCATTTATCTGTAATTTATTAGATTGTATCTTAAGTTAGAAGTTAGAGTTTTACCTATGCACGGTGGGATATTCCCACGTTAGAAAGTCCGCTGGACTATAAATATGTATCTAGGGTTTATGGAATAAACAACAACACAACGTTCACCCCAAAACAAACCAATCTCGGCGCATCGCCAACTCCTTCGTCTCGAGGGTTTCAATCGGGTAGCGACATGCTGCCTAGATCGCATCTTGCGATCTAGGCAGACAAGCTCCACGTTGTTCATGCGTTGCCCGTACTGAAGCGTCTTTGATGGCGGGCAACGTAGTTATCATAGATGTGTTAGGGTTAGCATAGTTCTTCGTATAACATGCTTACGTAGTGCAACCCTTGCATATCTAGCCGTCCTCATGCCTATCTCAGGTGTGGGGGCGGCACCCTGCTTGTTCATCGTTTAGTAGATCTGATCCGTTACGATTGCTCCTTGCTCCGCAAGGATTAGTTTAATATCTCGCAATAGTTAGGCCTTACAAAGGGGGAGGATCCAGTGGCACGTAGGGTGGCGTTCGCAAGTCCTAAACAGGATGTTCCGAGGATCAACATCATGTTGGTCGTTTGGCCTTGTTTAGGATCGGCTTATGAGCACCGTGCGTGGCCGCGAGGCCCAACCTGGAGTAGGATGATCCGATTATGCGGTGAAAACCCTAAATCGTCGTAGATCTTATTAGCTTTATCTTGATCAAGCAGGATCACCAAGTATTCGTGCACCCCGCACGGATCATGGGTGGATCGGCTCTTTGAGCCGATTCACGAGATAACTCGAGAGCCGATCGAGGCTCGTATTTAATGTTTACGTGTATGCCATGCAGGAATTAAGCGAGGCATCCCCATCACCTTCCCGGCCGGGTATAGGTCGGGTGGCACGCCCTTGCACTTCGCATCGCCGCGTGTGACCGGAAGAGCATTGCGGGCCGTCGCTCGGAGGGGTCTCAGCCAGCCGCAGCTCTAGGCTCTTCCCGGCTCTACTAGTGCCGACTCGTCGCTGCCCGACGGTGGGTTTTGGCGGTCAACACATTCTCGGCACGCCCGGTGGGACTATCGTCTACATCAACCACATCGCCATCTACATCCGAGATGGCGGCGGACGCGCACGCCGGTCACCTACGAGGAGCTGCCTGCTGAGCTCAAGAAGAAACATGACGAGATCAAGGCCACCCTCGAAGCCGACCTCATCGGCTTATATCACAGAACTCGTTCACATGGCGTCAGGCGGAAGGGGTTCTCACCGGAAGGCGCACTCGATGAAGTGGATCTATCCGCCCCATCAGAGGAACGTACCAGGGCCGTGCGCCAGGAGATTGGCGGCATGGTGGCTCACTCGTTGCGTCTCCATTCCGAGAGCCTGGTGAATACTTTGGAGCACGTCGCCGTTCGGTTGGTCAAGGAGGTCATGAAGAATCAGCACTCTCTATTAGAGCCAACTCTCAGGACCTGCCGAGGAGAAGCACCACTCCAGCCCCGTCTGCCGTTGTCGTGCGCATCGGCGGCACCGGGAATACCTCATTCACCGTCGCGCACCGTTGACAGGATTAACGGTACTTACCTTGGGAGGTGCCAACCAGGACACTCGTTCAACATCAACATGATAGAACTGGGACACCCCCTTGATGGAGATAAAGGCGAGGGCAACTGCTCTCGTGGCAAAGATAAGGAAGAGGCTGCTCCATGCGATCGGCCCCGACATCGCCAAAACATCTTGGTGATGATCAAGGTAGAAGCCGATGCTAGCGATCGGCCCGTGGTATCCGTATCACATGCTCTCCCGGTATGTGGCGTCGACCTCACAGGTGACGGAAAGTTAGGGTACGGGTTTACATCAGCTGATGAGCTAGAAGAGGTCGACATCGGTCCTGGGGATAAGCCTCGACCTACTTTTATCAGCAAGAAGCTAGATCCGCAGCTCAGGGGACAGATGATAGCCCTGTTGAAGGAATACCCAGATTGCTTTGCATGGGATTACACGGAGATGCCTGGGTTGGACAGGAGCATCATTGAGCATCGGCTCCCCCTTAAGAAAGGATTTCGGCCGTTCCAGCAGCGAGCACGTCAGATGAGGGCCGAGATCCTGGAAGAAGTCAAGAAGGAGATCGAGAAAATGTTGGCCGCCGGATTCATCAGGCCATGCAGGTATGCTGAGTGGATCTCCAGTATTGTTCCGGTGGAGAAGAAGGACGGCCGATGGCGCGTGGCCATCGATTTCCGAGATCTTAACAGGGCCACCCCAAAGGACGAATATCCAATGCCCGTGGCAGAAACATTGATAAACGCCGCTGCTGGCCACAAGGTGTTGAGTTTCATGGATGGCAACGCCGGTTATAATCAGATTTTCATGGCTCCGGAGGATATACACAAGACCGCATTCAGGGTACCAGGGGCAGTAGGCTTGTTCGAGTACGTGGTCATGACCTTTGGGTTGAAGAATGCTGGTGCAACGTACCAACGAGCCATGAATTATATATTTCATGATCTGATCGGCAAGTTGGTAGAAATTTATATCGACGACGTGGTGGTCAAATCGGTCTCCATGGAGGGGCACTTGGACGATCTACGGCGCGTCCTAGACCGAACTCGGAAATTCGGGCTTAGAATGAATCCGAAGAAGTGTGCCTTTGGCGTGACGGCTGGTCAATTCCTAGGTTTTCTGGTTCATGAACGGGGAATTGAGATCGGCCTGAAAAGTCGGAGGCGGTGCGTACCATGCAGCCGCCAACCACGAAAAAGGAGCTCCAACGCCTCATCGGCAAGATCAATTTCGTCCGGCGGTTCATCTCTAATTTGTCAGGACGAATCGAGCCGTTCATGGCGCTGGTGAAGACTAAATCTGACGACGAGTTTCACTGGGGGCAGAACAACAACAGGCGTTTGATGAGATTAAGCGATATCTGACGACGCCGCTCGTACTAGTTCCGCCCCGAGCAAGACAGGCCATTCTACATCTACCCGTCGCAGGCCGACACGTCCATTGCTTCGGTGGTGGTGCAACTCTACGAGGGCGTTGAGAGAGTCGTTTTCTACCTCAGCAGAAGGATGCTGGACGCAGAGACAAGATATCCTGAGGTCGAGAAACTTTGCCTCTGCCTGTTCTTTACCTGCACCAAGCTCCATCACATCCTTCTGACGGCAGAGATCATCGTCATCTGCAAGTCAGACGTCGTCAAGCACATGTTGTCGGCCCCTGTTTTGAAAGGCCGACTCGGTAAATGGATGCTTGCACTGTCAGAGTTTGATCTCCGGTACCAGCCTGCGAAGGCGGTCAAGGGCCAAGCATTGGCCGACCTCATCGCTGAACGGATCAGTACCAATATAGCAGCACTATCCATACGTGCATGGGCTATGTTCTTCGATGGATCGGTTTGTGACGATGGTTGTGGCATCGGCATTCTGCTCGTGTCGCCTCGGGGGGCAGAGTATTCCTTCTCCATCAGATTATCTACCCCTTGCACCAACAATGTAGCAGAATATGAGGCAATACGCAAGGGAATGGAATTGCTATTGGAAGCTGGAGCGGAAGCTGTGGAGCTCTTTGGAGATTCAAAGTTGGTGATTAACCAGCTCACGGACGAATATAATTGCGAAAGTGAATCGCTTTTCCCATATTGGGTGGAATGCCGTGAGTTGATGACACAGTTTCGGTACATCAACTTTAATTGGATCCCAAGATCCCAAAATACCGATGCCAACAATCTCGCACAAATGGCGTCGAGGCTACATAGATATAGCCGACGGATCGAAGTTCGAGATACAATTCCCGGAACAGAATGATTGGAGAGCCGAGATCCTCGATTATCTAAAAGATTCGGCTCGGGGGGCACCTAAGCGGGTAAGATACAGAGCCATGAAGTATGTCCTTATAGGAGACGACATGTTTTACAGGACATTGGAAGGGTTGCTACTCAAGTGCCTAGGACCGACTGAATCTAATCGGCTCTTACATGAGGTGCATGAAGGCGCCTGTGGAACGCATCAGTCGGCTCATAAGATGAAGTGGTTGATCAGGCGATCAGGGTTTTATTGGCCCACTATGCTTGAAGATTGCTTCAATTATTACAAGGGGTGCCAAGCGTGTCAGATGTTTGGAAAGATTCAGATGGTGCCAGCATCAGCGATGAACCCAATCATCAAACCTTGGCCGTTTCGGGGGTGGGGCATGGATATGATCGGCAAAATCCATCCGGCGTCAGGTAAAAAACATGAATGGATCTTGGTTATCACAGATTACTTCACTAAGTGGGTGGAAGCCGTCCCTATGAAAAAGGTGAAATCAGAAGATGTAATCAAGTTTGTGAAAGAACACGTCATTCATAGGTTTGGGATTCCCCAAACTATCACGACCGATGGAGGTTCGGTCTTTACTTCTAAAGAATTCAGGAAGTTCTGTGATGACTTAGGGATTAAATTGATCCGATCATCCCCATACTATGCTCAAGCTAACGGGCAGGCTGAGGCGTCCAATCAGAGTCTGATCAAGTTGATCAAGAGAAAAATTGACGAGAACCCTCGGGATTGGCATGAGAAGTTATCAGAAGCATTATGGGCCTACCGCATGTCGTGCCATGGAGCCATAAAGACTTCGCCGTACCAACTCGTCTATGGACAGGAAGCCGTATTGCCTTGGGAGATTACGGCTGGATCAAGACGCGTCACGTTTCAGAATGATCTGACAGCTGAAGAATATGCAGCTTTGATGAGCGACACTATTGAGGACGCAACAGAACTCAGGCTTTGGTCGTTGGAGAAGATTAAGGAGAACAAAGCCGGGGTGGCTCGTGCTTACAACAAAAAGGTTAGGCCAAAGGAGTTCCAAGTTGGTGATCTTGTGTGGGAAGTCGTGTTGCCATTGGGAACCAGGGATAAGGCATATGGCAAATGGTCTCCTAATTGGCACGGTCCGTACAAAGTTGTCCAGGCCTTGAAGGGTAATGCATACATGTTGGAGGAGTTGAGCGGCGAAAAATTCCCAGTAGCTGTAAATGGTCAACACCTCAAGAAATATTTCCCAAGCATGTGGGATGATGGACAGTAAGATGTGGGGGCCGATTTCAGAATCGGCCAGTAAAAAAAGAAATATACATAATAAGCCGATGTACAGGCATCGACTTGAGAAGACATATGGAGATTAACAGTATGCAAGTACAGCCGATGCGTGGGCATCGACTTCAGAAAACAAAGCCGATACGCTGATATCGGCTTTAGCGAAATAAATTTATACAACAGCTTGGCTTCAGGCAGCGATATGAGCCGATGTTCTGTTATCGGCTCCCTGTGCGACGACTCCATTCGACAATCGGCGAGGAAGCGAAATTAATTAAGGGATTTTCTTCATTGATAAGGGGATTTCTTACAAAGAAAGAGCCGATTTCTTAGGAAGGAAGAACAAAAGAAGGGTCTATTGACCAATCTACTACTGCTAGGCCTACACTAGTAGATCCTAATCTACGGGCCATCGCTTCCTTCGTCGTCATCCTCGGAATTCTCATCGGCACTGCTGCCGATGGGTTCCTCGTCGCTGCTCCCATAGCCCTCTACGGGAGCTTCATCTTCGTCTTCATCGTCGCTCGCCGTCGTCGTCCCACCACATGCGGAGTCGCTTCGCTGGCGGGTAGCCCTCGAGGGAGTCGTCGTCGTCATCGTTGTCTTCCTCTTCCTCTTCTTCAGAGGTGGGGCAGCCGTCCCAGGGGAACTGATCGTCCTCGCTTTCCGACTCCAGTTCCCCGACGGCGAGGAACTGAAGATCTTCGTCCCCGCTGGTCAGGGACTGGTCGTCTTCGGACCAAACCGAGGAGGCATGGTCTTCCAGGTCCCATGCTTCTGGGGCACGGATGTCCGGCGGCGTCTCGCGGGAGGAGGAGGACCCGTAGGAAAACTCGGAGGAGGAGTCGTGAAAGACCGACGAGGAAGAGGAAGAAGAGGAAGGCATGGCTGTGGGAGATTGGGGTTTTTGGGTGCCGATGGCCAGAATAGAGCAGGATGGTGAAGTGGCGAACTGTTCAGAGCGGTTAAATAAAAGGGGACTATGGTGAAATTCAATGCCACAGCAGTTTTCGAGGAGGCGGTGCCCATAGACAACGGTCAAATCATGCGAAGCAGCCGAGAAGACAGGGTATCATGACGAAAGATACTGCAATGGTTCTGCTCTGCCACGACATGACCCGACGGAAAAAGCATAATGATTTTGGAAATGTCATTTCCAAAACCAGGGGGGCATGTGTTATCACCAGAATTTGACCAAGTCAGAGGTGGGCCACGATCAGGATAAGCTTGAAGGCTATATATGAAGAAAATACGAAGATCGGCCTTATATGCAAAGTTGGGCTAGATTGCCCATTTATCTGTAATTTATTAGATTGTATCTTAAGTTAGAAGTTAGAGTTTTACCTATGCACGGTGGGATATTCCCACGTTAGAAAGTCCGCTGGACTATAAATATGTATCTAGGGTTTATGGAATAAACAACAACACAACGTTCACCCCAAAACAAACCAATCTCGGCGCATCGCCAACTCCTTCGTCTCGAGGGTTTCAATCAGGTAAGCGACATGCTGCCTAGATCGCATCTTGCGATCTAGGCAGCACAAGCTCCACGTTGTTCATGCGTTGCCCGTATCGAAGCGTCTTTGATGGCGGGCAACGTAGTTATCATAGATGTGTTAGGGTTAGCATAGTTCTTCGTATAACATGCTTACGTAGTGCAACCCTTGCATATCTAGCCGTCCTCATGCCTATCTCAGGTGTGGGGGCGGCACCCTGCTTGTTCATCGTTTAGTAGATCTGATCCGTTACGATTGCTCCTTGCTCCGCAAGGATTAGTTTAATATCTGCAATAGTTAGGCCTTACAAAGGGGGGGAGGATCTAGTGGCACGTAGGGTGGCGTTCGCAAGTCCTAAACAGGATGTTCCGAGGATCAACATCATGTTGGTCGTTTGGCCTTGTTTAGGATCGGCTTATGAGCACCGTGCGTGGCCGCGAGGCCCAACCTGGAGTAGGATGATCCGATTATGCGGTGAAAACCCTAAATCGTCGTAGATCTTATTAGCTTTATCTTGATCAAGCAGGATCACCAAGTATTCGTGCACCCCGCACGGATCATGGGTGGATCAGCTCTTTGAGCCGATTCACAGGATAACCTGAGAGCCGATCGAGGCTCGTATTTAATGTTTACGTGTATGCCATGCAGGAATTAAGCGAGGCATCCCCATCACCTTCCTGGCCAGGTATAGGTCAGGTGGCACGCCCTTGCACTTCGCATCGCCGCGTGTGACCAGAAGAGCATTGCGGGCCGTCGCTCGGAGGGGTCTCGGCCAGCCGCAGCTCTAGGCTCTTCCCGGCTCTACTAGTGCTGACTGTCGCTGCCCGACGGTGGGTTTTGGCGGTCAACAGAGTGAGAAGCAAAAAAAATCTCTAGGTGTGGCCGCCACCACCACCTCATCAACCATGATAAAGAACACACAACGCATCGCTGGGCACGAGAGAAAACCCTAGCCAATATATCCCAATAGGAATCTAAATTTCGGCCATGCCGCTATAGAGGGCTACCCTAGGAGGAGGAAAGACCAAGCACGGACCCCGCAACCACCTCCACTAGAATAGCGCCAAATTACGCCCCTAAACTGACCACGAGTGCACATATATAGTTCCCCCTCCCACCACTAGATCATGTTGTCTCAGAGGTGCGAGTGGTAGAGGGAGGAGCCCTATTTCCCTCTAATGTGTTGTAGCTGGAGTAAGATATCCAATAAAGCGAGAATTTAGAATGGAAAGAAAGCAAGATGAAAAGTACAGTGGCCATCATGCATAAATGGTGAACTGTGAAAGAGCTTATGACGTGGGCATTACCCTTCGGGTAACTGTTATTGCCCTTGTTATCACCAGAATTTGACCGAGTCAGAGGTGGGCCACGATTGAGATAGACTTGAAGATATACATGAAAGGAAAAACAAGAATTGGCCTTATGCACGAAGTTGGGCTGAATTGCCCATGTATCTGTAATATAGTAGATCGCATCTTAGATTAAAAGTTAGAGTTTTACTCGTGCACGGTTAGGTGCACGTCCGAATTAGAAAGTCCGCTGGACTATAAATATGTATCTAGGGTTTATGGAATAAACAACAACTCACGTTCAACCCAAAACAAACCAATCTCGGCGCATCGCCAACTCCTTCGTCTCGAGGGTTTCTATCAGGTAAGCGACATGCTGCCTAGATCGCATCTTGCGATCTAGGCAGCACAAGCCCCACGTTGTTCATGCGTTGCTCGTACTGAAGCGTTTTTGATGGCGAGCAACGTAGTTATCGTAGATGTGTTAGGGTTAGCATAGTTCTTCGTATAACATGCTTACGTAGTGCAACCCTTGCATATCTAGCCGCCCTCACACCTATCTCAGGTGTGGGGGCGGCACCCCGCTTGATCATTATTTAGTAGATCTGATCCGTTACGATTGCTCCTTGTTCCGCAAGGATTAGTTTAATATCTGCAATAGTTAGGCCTTACAAAGGGGGAGGATCCAGCGGCACGTAGGGTGGCATTCGCAAGTCCTAAACAGGATGTTCCGAGGATCAACTTCATGTTGGTTTTTAGGCCTTGTTTAGGATCGGCTTACGATCACCGTGCGTGGCCGCGAGGCCCAACCTCGGAGTAGGATGATCCGATTATGCGGTGAAAACCCTAAATCGTCGTAGATCTCATTAGCTTTATCTTGATCAAGCAGGATCACCATATATTCGTGCACCCCGTACGAATCATGGGTGGATCGGCTCTTTGAGCCGATTCACGAGATAACCCGAGAGCCGATCGAGGCTCGTATTTAATGTTTACGTGTATGCCATGCAGGAAACTAAGCGAGGCATCCCCATCACCTTCCCGACCAGGTATAGGTCAGGTGGCACGCCCTTGCACTTCGCATCGCCGCGTGTGACCAGAAGAGCATTGCGGGCCGTCGCTCGGAGGGGTCTCAGCCAGCCACAGCTCTAGGCTCTTCCCGGCTCTACCGTGTTGACAGGCCGCTGCCCGCCGGTGGGTTTTGGCAGTCAACACATTCTGGCACGCTCGGTGGGACAATCATCTACATCAACCACATCGCCATCTACATCTGAGATGGCGGACGGCACGCCAGTCACCTACGAGGAGCTGCCTGACGAGCTCAAGAAGAAATATAACGAGATCAAGGCCACCCTCGAAGCCGACCTCATCGGCTCTTTTCAGAGAACCCGTTCCCATGGCATCAGATGGAAGGGATTCTCACCAGAAGGTGCACTCGATGGGATAGACCTCTCTGCCCCGTCGGAGGAGCGCACCAGGGGCCTGCGGCAGGAGATCAACTACTTGGTGGCTCACTCGCTACACCGCCACTCTGAAAATCTGGTCAACGTGTTGGAGCGTGTCGCTCTGCGCGTGATCCAGGAGATCATGAGCCACCAATACTCGCCGTCAGGACCAGCTCTCGGGACGCATCAAGGAGAGTTGCCACTCCAGTCCCGTCCACCGCTGCCATATGCGTTGGCAGCACCAGCTGAAGTGCCGGCTACACCGGCATTCGTCATCTACAAGATCGGTGGTGACCCTAGTGACTACCAGTTCTTGGCTGAGGCGCCTAAGGAGATCCCTCAAGGATACGCGTGCACGTATGTGCCAGATTGTGGCAACTGGGCACTCTCAAACCAGGCCACAACGTCAGGGACTCCGGCGCAGACAGGAGGAACGTCAGCAACAGAGCTTGAGAAGCAGACGTGGCTAACTAAGTACGCCACCCCGACGAAACTCCCGAGCCCGGCTCCTGCAGTTGGCTCGAGCTGGAAAAGCAAACATGGCTGGCTAAGTACGCCACCCCGGCGAATCTTCGTAGTGCAACTCCTGCAGCCAGGCACGACGGATCAGATCGAGTACCATACCGAGAGACCAGTTCGGCATGGTGCCGAAAAGAAGGGCAATCAGCTATTCCAAGCCGTACCCCGACGAGTACGAGATGATCCCGCTGCCACCTAAATATCGGCTCCCCGACTTCTCCAAATTCGGTGGATCGGATGGCTCCAGCTCCATCGAGCACGTCGGCCGATATTTGGCCCAACTAGGACCGGCTTCAGTGTCGGATCAGCTACGCGTGAGGCTCTTTTCACAGTCCCTCACGGGATCGGCTTTCGGATGGTACACCTCTTTGCCAGCAAACTCCATCCGGTCTTGGAAGCAATTGGAAGAACAGTTCCATATGCAATACCATTCAGAAGCTTCCGAGTCTAGCATTGCCGATCTAGCACAACTACGTCAGAAGCGCGGAGAAACTGTGACAGAATACATCCGGCGCTTCAGGAATCTTGGGAACCGATGTTATTCGGTTCGTATAACTGAAAAAGAAGCAGTCGAGTTGGCGTAGCTGGCCTTGCAACACAGCTCAAGGACATGGCCTCCCAAGCGGATTATCCCTCGCCGGCGCACATGGTTCGAAACTATCGGCATATGAACAGCGCCACCCGGACCTGTACCAAGACAAGTTCAAGCGTGCGGTAGTCCCGGTCGATGCGCAGGAAGACGAAGTTCCTGCGGGAGACCAAGAAGTAGCGATGGCCGAGTGGACTCGGGGAGGAACCCCCGTGTCCTGCAAATGGGTAAAGCCACCGGGGCCGCCCAGGGGATTTGATTTTGACGTGACCAAGACTGAACAAATCTTCGACCTCCTGCTCAAGGAGAAACAGTTGACGATTCCTGAAGGTCTCAAGTTCCCCACGGCGCAAGAGCTGAACGGAAAGCCATATTGCAAATTCCACAACTCGCTCTCCCATGCCACCAACGACTGCAGGGTGTGGCGTCAGCACATCCAAGCGGCGATAGAGAAGGGCGTTTAATTTTCAACCAGTACGCCATGAAGGTCGACACCCAACCCTTCCCCGCCGTTAACATGGTGGAAGTCACCTACCCTGAGGGTTGCCAGCCAGGTCCCTCGTTCAGTATCAACATGGTAGGACCTGGAAACCACTCTGGCAAAGATGGAGATGAGGGCAGCTGCTCTCATAGCAAGGATTCAGAGGAGGCCGCTCCACGCGATCGGCTCCATCATGATGGCAAGCGCTACGTCACAGAAGGAGAGGTGAAGAACATAAGATATCAACGACCTCTCTCTGATCACCTCCTCAACAAGTATGTGAGTCAGTATGACCAACGCCGACGGTCCAACTATGATGATGAAGGAGATCGTCTGACTAGAGAAGCCAGAAGACATCGTCGGCATGATCGCGATGAGGAGGAGCACGAGCGCCGTGCCACGGAAAAATCAAGGGAGCAAGATGACAACGCCGGACACCGGGACCGCCCTTCTTCGGTACACTGCTGGGATTCAGGGAATGAGCCGATTGCCCACAATCGGCAACCGCCCAGAATGCAACAAGAAGAAGAAGGAGGCAGCCAACGTGTCTGTGTTCGAGCGATTAGGGCCTCTCCCACCACAGAGAAACGTGCTGAGTCCCCTCGGTGGGCAGATCTTGAGGATTCCGAAGACGAGGGACCAGAAGAAGAAGACAGGTACCACCGTCCAAGGTGGTGCCCTGATGGACTCAGCCGTTCACAAAAACGCAGGGTTCAGCGGTTGCGCGGCCTGGAGGAAGCCGAAAGGTTATACCTGCATACGCTAAGGAAGGCACGGCCTGATCTGGCTGCAAAGGTTCAGCGAGCCCTGGATGAAGAGGGTCGTCCACGGAGAATGGAGTGGCGTCCCAAGCAAAAGAAAGCCGATGATGAAACATCGGCTGGCACGAACATGGTGTTCATTCTCCCTTCGGAGTTCAGTGCCCCAGGATTTGACGAGGTGCCCGTGGCACAACTTGACTGCGGCCCACGGCCGGTTATCTTTGAAAAGCCACGAGAAAAGAGCTACAGGCATCTGAAGGCCCTGTACTTGCGAGGATATATCGATGGGAGGCCTATAAATAAGATGCTGGTGGACACCGGAGCGGCAGTTAACATCATGCCATACTCTGTGCTACGTCGGCTGGGACGCTCTAGCTCGGATCTAATCAAGACCAACGTGACATTGAGCGATTTCAACGGCCAAGCGTCTGAGGCACAAGGAGTTCTGAACATGGATCTGACCGTAGGAAGGAAAACTATCCCTACAACGTTCTTCATCGTCGATAGCACGAGCAGTTATGCTGTGTTGCTGGGAAGAGATTGGATCCACGCCAACTGCTGCATTCCCTCCACGATGCACCAATGCATAATACAATGGGATGGAGATGAGGTAGAGGTCGTCCAGGCCGATGACTCAGCCGAAATTTCAACGGCTGGCATGAACGCATGGGAAGCAGCAGGCCAAGAACCCCTCTCAGGGATCAATTTGGACGACTGCGAGCGCATCGACGTGACAAAGGGAAGGGTTAAGCTGGTTTTATCCACTGGCCTGACCATATAGTTGAAGCGAAGTGATGTGCAACTTGGCGAGGCTGATCCTTGTGATCGGCCCCAAAAGTCTATGAAGGAACGTTACAGGACCTTCAGTCAGCGCTTCAATCATTGTGGAGGCCGATCCCAGCGATCGGCCAAAATTATCCTCACCACATATCCTGCTCGTGTCCGTCCTTGACCCTATCAAGAGCCGACGTGCGAATTACAGAGCCGATATCTGTCATTCCCTGACAGATTCGGCTCGGGGGGCACCTAAACACGATGAACATGGGAATAGGTGCAGGAGAACATGTGTGCAATAAAATATTGGGGCCGATTAGAAGAAAATCGGCCGGGTAAAAAAAAAACATTTTTGGACAGCCGATGCAAGTGCATCGACTTTAGAATTGAGAAGCAGCCGATGCGCAGCCATCGACTCTAGTAGAATTATACGAGGTCTACCGAATTTCCACCAAATTCAGGCCAACTGTCAAGGATTTCTGCACTTTGGTGCTAGTTCAGCCGTGTCGACAGAGGAGGTTGTCGGCTTTCTAAGGGGGAAATAATGATCGGTTGGTACGTCCTCTCTGACATTCTCGCCTCGAGTAAGGCTCGGGGGGCAGCAGGCCTGGTGGATACTCTGTTTTGCTCTGTTTAAGGAGCCGATTGGGATGCCATCGGCTGATCTTTGAAACCTTCTTCACAAATGATGAGTACTGAAGAGGATCATTGGGTTTGGTTGGAGAAATTCAAAGGGTTTTCCTGAGGATTCTGCATTTTCCACCAGATTTAGAAAATCATCAATTGAAGAAGGGACGGATGAATTTCAAAGGACCGATGCGTTGCTATCGGCTCATTACGCATTGGCAAAGGGGACGAATCGGCAAGGTCAGTAGAAGGAGGAATCGGCTAAATTAAACTTAAAGGAAATCGGCAAGATCAAATTGGGGAAAGTTCTTCATTGATAGATTTCTTACATAAAGAGCTGATTGCTCTCAAAAGGAAGTACTAGGGGATACATTGCCCCATCTACTACTACTGGCCCTATTCTAGAGGTCCTATCTACGGGCCATCACTGCCCTCGTCGTCGCTGTCGTCGCCGCTGTCGGCGCTGCTTCCGGCGGGCTCGTCGTCGCTCCAGTGGCCGCCGACCGGGCCCTCATTGTCCTCATCTTCTTCGTCAGCGTCATCGTCGCTGTCGAAATCGCTGAGGTTGCCCGGCCAGGGGCAGAACCGCTTGGCCGGCGGCTCGTCGGAGGAGGTGTCATCCTCCTCCTCTTCTCGCTCCTCCTCCTCCTCGGAAGAGGTGAAGTCGCGAGAGAAGCTGTCGTCGTCGCTCTCCTCCTCCGTTTCCCCAACGGCGAGGAAGCGGAGGTCGCTCTCCCCGTCGGTCAGGGACTTGTCGTCCTCTGACCAGATGGAGAAGTCGTGGCTAGACTCTTCCCCGGCCGCAATAGCGCGGCGGGTGTTGGCCGCGTGGACCTCCGCCGGGTTGTACTCTGGCGTCGGCTCGCGGGACGTGGAGGACTGGCTGGCAAGATCCGATGGGGCAGAGGAGGAAGAAGACATGGTGGCGCAGGAGGGCTTTTGGAGTGCTAATGCGAAGGAGATGCAGAGGAGAACTATTCATGGCAGTTAAATAAAAGGGGATATAGTGGAAATTCAATGCCACAGCAGTTTCCGAGGAAGTGGTGCCTAAAAAAAAAAAAAAAAACTGCCAGGTCACGCGGAGAAGTTGAGAAGGCAAGGCATCATGATGAAGGATACTGCAACGGTTCTGCCACGACATGACCCGACGAAGGAAAAACAGAGTGATTTTGGAATTACCAATTCCAAAACCAGGGGGGCATGTGTTATCACCAGAATTTGACCGAGTCAGAGGTGGGCCACGATTGAGATAGACTTGAAGATATACATGAAAGGAAAAACAAGAATTGGCCTTATGCACGAAGTTGGGCTGAATTGCCCATGTATCTGTAATATAGTAGATCGCATCTTAGATTAAAAGTTAGAGTTTTACTCGTGCACGGTTAGGTGCACGTCCGAATTAGAAAGTCCGCTGGACTATAAATATGTATCTAGGGTTTATGGAATAAACAACAACTCACGTTCAACCCAAAACAAACCAATCTCGGCGCATCGCCAACTCCTTCGTCTCGAGGGTTTCTATCGGGTAAGCGACATGCTGCCTAGATCGCATCTTGCGATCTAGGCAGCACAAGCCCCACGTTGTTCATGCGTTGCTCGTACTGAAGCGTTTTTGATGGCGAGCAACGTAGTTATCGTAGATGTGTTAGGGTTAGCATAGTTCTTCGTATAACATGCTTACGTAGTGCAACCCTTGCATATCTAGCCGCCCTCACACCTATCTCAGGTGTGGGGCGGCACCCCGCTTGATCATTATTTAGTAGATCTGATCCGTTACGATTGCTCCTTGTTCTGCAAGGATTAGTTTAATATCCGCAATAGTTAGGCCTTACAAAGGGGGAGGATCCAGCGGCACGTAGGGTGGCGTTCGCAAGTCCTAAACAGGATGTTCCGAGGATCAACTTCATGTTGGTTTTTAGGCCTTGTTTAGGATCGGCTTACGATCACCGTGCGTGGCCGCGAGGCCCAACTCTGGAGTAGGATGATCCGATTATGCGGTGAAAACCCTAAATCGTCGTAGATCTCATTAGCTTTATCTTGATCAAGCAGGATCACCATATATTCGTGCACCCCGTACGAATCATGGGTGGATCGGCTCTTTGAGCCGATTCACGAGATAACCCGAGAGCCGATCGAGGCTCGTATTTAATGTTTACGTGTATGCCATGCAGGAAACTAAGCGAGGCATCCCCATCACCTTCCTGACCAGGTATAGGTCAGGTGGCACGCCCTTGCACTTCGCATCGCCGCGTGTGACCAGAAGAGCATTGCGGGCCGTCGCTCGGAGGGGTCTCAGCCAGCCGCAGCTCTAGGCTCTTCCCGGCTCTACCGTGTTGACAGGCCGCTGCCCGCCGGTGGGTTTTGGCAGTCAACAGCCCTATCCTGTACGGCCCAACTGGAGGCCCATGAAGACACCCGATGGCAAGGTGGGCCACTACGTCGGTGCCGAAGAAGATTCCTTGAAGAACAAGACGAAGAGGAATCGAACACGGAAAGTTTAGAGCTAGGGTCTTATGTAACTTAGTCGTACCCGGACAGATCTCTTGAGACCTGACCCCCTATATAAGGGCCAGGAGAGGGGCTGCCGAGGGACACACAATTAATCTTAGCAACTTTAGCCACCGAAAGTCTAGAGCTAGGTCCACATAGAACTTAGCCTCCCGACGAGATCATAGCCGAAACCTTCGGCACCCCATTGTAATCCAATATTTTCATAATCAAGATCAGACAGGCAGGACGTAAGGGTTTTACCTCATCGAGGGCCCCGAACCTGGGTAACTCGCTCTCCCCGCTTGTCTGTTAACCAATGTCTCGTGTCAGCCTACAGGATTCTATCAACCCTAAGCCCCGAACGGAGGGCATTGCCGAGGAATACCCTCGACAATTGGTGCCGTCTGTGGGAAGCCTGTCGGCACAAGGCAGGTCATCGGCAGTACCGGTCACATCTGCAGCGTTCGTGCTGGAGTCACCAACGCCATCAGATCTGAAAGATTCAGTTCGCTGCGGATCCTTCGAGTTCGTACCGCACACCGATGTGTCGCATCCGATCTCCGCAGAATCGCGCGGCAACATGGATACTACTTTCGGTGGTGTTCACTTCATCATCGATTCCAGAGGGTTTCTTCGCCTCCCTAGTTCAAATGCATCAAGCCCAAGAACGTCGGTTCCAGAAGATATCACGCCAGCAGCATCTTTGGCAGTCCTATCTAGGAGTGCGGGAGAAGGCGGCCGAAGCAGCTTCGGCGCTGTAGAGGAGCAAAGGAAAAGACGAAGGGACTCACGCCGCGAAAAAGAAGAGCAAATCGTGTCTCGCCCGCGACAGTATGAACGAGGATGTCACAGCACGCAGCCGAGCAAGAATCGTCTTCGCACACCTTACCTATCGGCCACGGAGCAACTTGAAGCACCGTGTTATCTACATTCTTACATCGACCCAAAGGATAGCCTTGTAAAATCCAGTCATCTGCTCAGGAATTGTCGACAGTTCCTCGAAATTCGGCAGTTCTGCGATGATCTTAGAGCCGAAGCCGCGGCAAGGGTTCACTCAATGGAGAGAAGAGTGGCATCCTACGGTTATCCACCAGAAGCATACATACCAGAACCGTACGAACCAGAAGGAGGAGACAAGTACTTACCAACCGAGGTGTTCCCAAAATCTCGCGGGCAGGTCAGCATGATCCATAAAATGAGTTTTTCAAAGAGAGAAGTCAAGAAGTTTTCACGGAAAGTAAAGTACGTAGAAGTTGCAATGGTCGATACACCCGAATACATCGACTGGTCAGACCAAAGCATATCTTTTAGCAAAGCAGATCACCCGAAGGCCGTTCCAAGGCCTGGTCACGCTGCCCTGGTCCTTGAAGCACAGATCGGAGGGTACAACATGAGCAAGGTATTCATGGATGGAGGAAGCGGTCTGAATCTGTTATTCGCCAGCACAATGAAAGCAATGGGCCTAACAGTAGACATGCTAAGAGAGTCCGACACAAGATTTCACGGCATCATACCGACTCGACCCCAGGGTCGGCCCTACGTTTTTTGCGGCCCTTGGGCGAAGTTGATAAAAAGGCCCTTTAAAACTAATATATGTATGGATATTTACGATAGAAATAATAGTAATAAAATGGTAAAAAATATGACAAGAATTTTCTACTAGTTTAATTAGCTCAAATAGAAAACCAAATTGCAATGACTCGACAATTACACTTCAATGCTTCACAAAAAAGCTTTTTCATGCATTCTTAGATGCAAAATCATTGGGAACAATTTCAAGATCAATGTTGCCTAAGATATCCTTCTCAATACAACACGTAGCGGAGCCATTCAGTCTGTCTTGTAGCATAACTTTGTCATTATAACACCTATAATGGTGAAGAAATTTATATCAAATTAAAATCATAATTAAGAGAATAAGTGATGAACTAGACGAGAGATTTAGACTTACAGAGGGTCAGAATGGCAGGAAAGGTTGCCGATCAGCGAACGACGAAGCAATCGGCAAAACGCACAGATGAGGAAGACCGAAAACACAGAAATTGGCGATCAATCGAGGCAGCCAGGCAGGTAGTTGGACCGATCGATCACGTCGTCACGCGCTCACTAACAAAAGGAGCTGGGTCATCGATTCGTTCAATCGTTCCCTGACTAAGGAAACGTCACGCGCAGGGAGTTGGACCTATCGGGTCAAACACTCATACGATCAGGCTTGCGATTAGTTCATGGAAGTTCGTGCCCTCATGAAGACGCCCGATGGCTATGGTAGTTGGACCGATCAGGGATTAGCTACAGGCCCTGATTCGCTGTCTCACTTCCGTTTCGGACGAATTTCTTTTTCTAGCCGATAGTAAAGAGAAGATCCGGTCCTGGGCCCCCTCCCGGCCTGGGCCCTAGGCGGCCGCCTATGGCTACCATGGATCAGGGCTGGCCCTGCTCGACCCGCTTACTCTCTTGATAAAATATTACTGGACGTAGTTTTCGGCACACCTAGTAATTTCAGAAAGGAGAAAATCGAATTTGAAGTGGTTGATTGGGAATCTCAGTACCATGCCATCCTCGGCAGACCGACGTTTGCCAAATTCATGGCAGTACCCCATTACGCGTACCTGAAGTTGAAGATGCCAGGCAATAATGCGACAACCAATAACCATCCATGGAAACTTTTCCCGTTCAGACAGCTGCGACAGGGATTTCCAGAAGATCGCCTCGAAGTTTGGGGCTAAGGAAGAACTCAATGCAGTCGACGCTATCACAGACCACACAAAGCCACCAGCCGATAATCGGAACGTGAGATCTGATGAATTTGACGTCGCAAAGGAAGCAAAGAAACAGCAGGTGCATCCCTCTGACCCGAAGAAGACAGTCAATACTTCGGCAGATCTTGTTGTCGCATAGGAAAGTGCGCTCATCGAGTTCCTCCGTGAGCGCTGGGAAATATTTGCATGGGAACCATCCAACATGCCAGGTATTCCCAGGGAACTCGCTGAGCACACCCTCAATGTTGACCCAAAAGCCAAACCAGTACAGCAGTCGATGCGACGGTTTTCAAAGCCGAAGAGAAAAGCAATCGGCGAAGAAGTTAGTCGGCTCCGCAAGGCTAGATTAATTCGGGAGCTTAAGGAAGCCGAGTGGGTGGCCAACCCAGTCATGGTACCGAAGAAAGACACGACAGCTCTTCGCATGTGTATCGATTATACAAGTCTCAATAAGCATTGCCCTAAGGATCACTTCCCGCTGCCTCGTATCGACCAGATAGTCGACTCTACAGCAGGATGTGATCGTCTCTCTTTTCTCGATGCATACTCCGGGTATAACCAGATCAAGCTCAAGAAGGAGGACCAAGAGTTGACCGCGTTCATCACCCCGCACGGCGTTTTCTGTTACAACGTCATGACTTTCGGGTTGAAAAACGCAGGAGCAACCTATCAGCGATGTATGCAAGCCTGTCTTGGAGAGCAGATCGGAAGGAATATCGAAGTCTACATTGATGATATCGTGGTAAAGACCAAGCACGCAGCTACTCTCATCGACGATTTGCGTGAAACCTTCGACAACCTCGACAGGTACAAAATCAAGCTGAACCCGAAGAAATGTTTCTTTGGGGTGCCAGGGGGACAAGTACTTGGGTACTTCATCTCAGCCAGAGGGATAGCGCCCAATCCTTTGAAGATCAAAGCTATTATCGACATGGAGCCGCCAAAGAATTTGCACCAAGTGCAGCAATTGGCGGGATGGCTGGCAGCACTAAGCAGATTCATCGCCAAGCTAGGAGAGAAAGCTTTGCCCTTCTATAGTCTGATGAAGAAGTCAGAAAAATTCGAGTGGACAAACGAGGCGCAGGAATCTTTTGATAATTTGAAGAAGATCTTGTCGACATCCTCAGTACTCATAACCCCACATAAAAAAGAAACACTGCTCATGTATATAGCAGCAACGGTGCAAGTCTTCAGCAGCATCCTAGTTGTTGAACGAGAGGAGGCAGGAAGAGTTCATGGCGTGCAAAGACCCGTTTACTACCTCATCGAAGTACTCACGTCGGCAAAACAGAGATACCCTCATCATCAGAAGCTAGCATATGCAGTATGGAGAACAGCTCGCAAGTGATGTCTACGCCCCCTCATTTTCCTGTAGACAGTGTTGGGCCTCCAAGAGCAGAGGTTTGTAGAACAGCAGCAAGTTTTCCCTTAAGTGGATCACCCAAGGTTTATCGAACTCAGGGAGGAAGAGGTCAAAGATATCCCTCTCATGCAACCCTGCAACCACAAAGCAAGAAGTCTCTTGTGTCCCCAACACACCTAATAGGTGCACTAGTTCGGCGAAGAGATAGTGAAATACAGGTGGTATGAATATCACATGAGTAGCACACAACTAGTAGCGATACAAAGCTCATCATATGGATCTCAATCATGTAAAGCAGCTCATGAGATCATTGTATTGAAGTACATAGGAGAGAGATTAACCACATAGCTACCGGTACAGCCCCGAGCCTCGATGGAGAACTACTCCCTCCTCATGGGAGCAAGCAGCGGTGATGAAGATGGCGGTGGAGATGGCAGCGGTGTCGATGGAGAAGCCTTCCGGGGGCACTTCCCCGTCCCGGCGGCGTGCCGGAACAGAGACTCCTATCCCCCAGATCTTGGCTTCGCGATGGCGGCGGCTCTGGAAGGTTTCTGTGGGTTTCGTCGATCGTGATAGGGTTTTCGCGACGAAGGCTTTAAATAGGCGGAAGGGCGGCGTCAGAAGGTCGAAGGGGCGACGACACTATAGGGCGGCGCGGCCAGGGCCTGGGCCGCGCCGGCCTATGGTCTGGGGGCCCAGTGCCCCCCCTCTGGTCCTTCTCGTGTGTTCTGGATGCTTCCGGTGAAAATAGGAACCTGGGCGTTGATTTCGTCCAATTCCGAGAATATTTCGTTACTAGGATTTCTGAAACCAAAAACAGCAGAAAACAGGAACTGGCACTTCGGCATCTCGTCAATAGGTTAGTTCCGGAAAACGCATAATAATGACATATAATGTGTATAAAACATGTAGGTATCATCAATAAAGTAGCATGGAACATAAGAAATTATCGATACGTCGGAGACGTATCAGCATCCCCAAGCTTAGTTCTGCTCGTCCCGAGCAGGTAAAACGATAACAAAGATAATTTCTGGAGTGACATGCCATCATAAACTTGATCATATTGTAAACATATGTAATGAATGCAGCGATCAAAACAATGGTAATGACATGAGTAAACAACTGAATCATAAAGCAAAGACTTTTCAAGAATAGTACTTTCAAGACAAGCATCAATAAGTCTTGCATAAGAGTTAACTCATAAAGCAATAATTCAAAGTAGAGGTATTGAAGCAACACAAAGGAAGATTAAGTTTCAGCGGTTGCTTTCAACTTGTAACATGTATATCTCATGGATATTGTCAATGTAGAGTAATATAATAAGTGCAATATGCAAGTATGTAGGAATCAATGCACAGTTCACACAAGTGTTTGCTTCTTGAGATGGAGAGAAATAGGTGAACTGACTCAACAATAAAAGTAAAAGAATGGTCCTTCAAAGAGGAAAGCATCGATTGCTATATTTGTGCTAGAGCTTTTATTTTGAAAACATGAAACAATTTTGTCAACGGTAGTAATAAAGCATATGTATCATGTAAATTATATCTTACAAGTTGCAAGCCTCATGCATAGTATACTAATAGTGCCCGCACCTTGTCCTAATTAGCTTTGACTACCGGATCATCGCAATGCACATGTTTTAACCAAGTGTCACAATGGGGTACCTCTATGCCGCCTCGTACAAAGGTCTAAGGAGAAAGCTCGCATTGGATTTCTCGCTATTGATTATTCTCAACTTAGACATCCATACCGGGACAACATAGACAACGAGATAATGGACTCCTCTTTTATGCATAAGCATGTGGCAACAATTATTTTTCTCATATGAGATTGAGGATATATGTCCAAAACTGAAACTTCCACCATGGATCATGGCTTTAGTTAGCGGCCCAATGTTCTTCTCTAACAATATGCATGCTCCAACCATAAGGTGGTAGATCGCTCTTACTTTAGACAAGACGAACATGCATAGCAACTCACATGAAATTCAACAAAAGAGTAGTTGATGGCGTCCCCAGAAACATGGTTATCGCACAACAAGCAACTTAATAAGAGATAAAGTGCATAAGTACATATTCAATACCACAATAGTTTTTAAGCTATTTGTCCCATGAGCTATATATTGCAAAGGTAAATGATGGAATTTTAAAGGTAGCACTCAAGCAATTTACTTTGGAATGGCGGAGAAATACCATGTAGTAGGTAGGTATGGTGGACACAAATGGCATAGTGGTTGGCTCAAGTATTTTGGATGCATGAGAAGTATTCCCTCTCGATACAAGGTTTAGGCTAGCAAGGCTATTTGAAACAAACACAAGGATGAACCGGTGCAGCAAAACTTACATAAAAGACATATTGTAAACATTATAAGACTCTACACCGTCTTCCCTGTTGTTCAAACTCAATACTAGAAATTATCTAGACCTTAGAGAGACCAAATATGCAAACCAAATTTTAGCATGCTCTATGTATTTCTTCATTAATAGGTGCAAAGCATATGATGCAAGAGCTTAAACATGAGCACAACAATTGCCAAGTACCACATTATCCAAGACATTATAGCAATTACTACATGTAGCATTTTCCAATTCCAACCATATAACAATTTAACGAAGAGGAAACTTCGCCATGAATATTATGAGCTAAGAACACATGTGTTCATACGAACCAGATGGAGCGTGTCTCTCTCCCACACAAGCATTTATTCAAACAAAAACAAAAATAGAAACAAACAAACAGACGCTCCAAGTAAAGTACATAAGATGTGACCGAATAAAAATATAGTTTCAAGAGAAGGAACCTGATAATTTGTCGATGAAAAAGGGGATGCCTTGGGCATCCCCAAGCTTAGATGCTTGAGTCTTCTTGAAATATGCAGGGATGAACCACCGGGGCATCCCCAAGCTTAGACTTTTCACTCTTCTTGATCGTAGTATATCATCCTCCTCTCTTGACCCTTGAAAACTTCCTTCACACCAAACTCGAAACAAACTCATTAGAGGGTTAGTGCATAATCAAAAACTCACATGTTCAGAGGTGACACAATCATTCTTAAAACTTCGGACATTGCACAAAGCTACTGGACATTAATGAAACAAAGAAATCCATCCAACATAGCAAAAGAGGCAATGCGAAATAAAAGGCAGAATCTGTCAAAACAGAACAGTCCGTAAAGACGAATTTTATTGAGGCACCAGACACCGTTGCTACTTCTCATATATATTCATACCACCTGTATTTCACTATCTCTTCGCCGAACTAGTGCACCTATTAGGTGTGTTGGGGACACAAGAGACTTCTTGCTTTGTGGTTGCAGGGTTGCATGAGAGGGATATCTTTGACCTCTTCCTCCCCGAGTTCGATAAACCTTGGGTGATCCACTTAAGGGAAAACTTGCTGCTGTTCTACAAACCTCTGCTCTTGGAGGCCCAACACTGTCTACAGGAAAAGGAGGGGGCGTAGACATCAAGCTATTTTCTGGCGCCATTGCCGGGGAACAAAAAGCTACAATACAGGGATTTCCTCCCTCGTCAACCACGCGCCAGTCCTGGACAGCATCAACCATGCAGGAGGAATAGAATACTTTAATAACATCACTAGAGTAGCACATAGATGAATTGTGATACAAAACTCATATTAATCTCAATCATGTAAAGCAGCTCATGAGATTATTGTATTGAGGTACATGGGAGAGAGATTAACCACATAGCTACCGGTACAGCCCCGAGCCTCGATGGAGAACTACTCCCTCCTCATGGGAGACAGTAGCGGTGATGAAGATGGCGGTGGTGTCGATGGAGAAGCCTTCCGGGGGCACTTCCCCGTCCCGGCGGCGTGCCGGAACAGAGACTCCTGTCCCCCAGATCTTGGCTTCGCGATGGCGGCGGCTCTGGATGGTTTCTCGTACCGTGGCTTTTCCGTCTCGAGGTTTTAGGTCTGGGACCTTTATATAGGCGAAGAGGCGGCGTCAGAAGGTCGAAGGGGCGACGACACTATAGGGCGGCGCGGCCAGGGCCTGGGCCGCGCCGGCCTATGGTCTGGGGGCCCAGTGCCCCCTCTCGGTCCCTCTCGTGTGTTACGGATGCTTCCGGGCAAAATAGGAACCCGGGCGTTGATTTCGTCCAATTCCGAGAATATTTCGTTACTAGGATTTCGAAACCAAAAACGACGAGAAAACGGCAAGCGGCTCTTCGGCATCTCGTCAATAGGTTAGTTCCGGAAAACGCATAAATATGACATAAAATGTGCATATAACATGTAGATATCATCAATAATGTGGCATGGAACATAAGAAATTATCGATACGTCGGAGACGTATCGGCATCCCCAAGCTTAGTTACTGCTCGTCCCGAGCGAGGTAAAACGATAACAAAGATAATTTACGGAGTGACATGCCATCATAAACTTGATCATATTGTAAACATATGTAATGAATGCAGCGATCAAAACAATGTATATGACATGAGTAAACAAGTGAATCATACAGCAAAGACTTTTCATGAATAGTACTTAAAGACAAGCATCAATAAGTCTTGCATAAGAGTTAACTCATAAAGCAATAATTCAAAGTAGAGGCATTGAAGCAACACAAAGGAAGATGAAGTTTCAGCGGTTGCTTTCAACTTATAACATGTATATCTCATGGATAATTGTCAATGCAAAGCAATATAACAAATGCAATATGCAAATATGTAAGAATCAATGCAAAGTTCACACAAGTGTTTGCTTCTTGAGGTGGAGAGAAATAGGCGAACTGACTCGACAATAAAAGTAAAAGAATGGTCCTTCAAAGAGGAAAGCATCGATTGCTATATTTGTGCTAGAGCTTTGATTTTGAAAACAAGAAACAATTTTGTCAACGGTAGTAATAAAGCATATGTATCATGTAAATTATATCTTACAAGTTGCAAGCCTCATGCATAGTGTACTAATAGTGCCCGCACCTTGTCCTAATTAGCTTGGGTTAACACTGATCATCATTGCATAACATATGTTTCAACCAAGTGTCACAAAGGGGTACCTCTATGCCGCTCAGTACAAGGGTCTAAGGAGAAAGTTCGCATTGGATTTCTCGCTTTTGATCATTCTTCAACTTAGACACCCATACCGGGACAACATAGACAACGAGATAATGGACTCCTCTTTTAATGCTTAAGCATTCAACAACGATTAATATTCTCATAAGAGATTGAGGTTTTATGTCCAAACTGAAACTTCCACCATGATTCATGGCTTTAGTTAGCGGCCCAATGTTCTTCTCTAACAGTATGCATACTCAAACCATTTGATTGTGAAAACCGCCCTTACTTCAGACAAGACGAACATGCATAGCAACTCACATGATATTCAACAAAGAGTTGATGGCGTCCCCAGGAACATGGTTATCGCACAACAAACAACTTAATAAGAGATAAAGTGCATAAGTACATATTCAATACCACAATAGTTTTTAAGGCTATTTTGTCCCATGAGCTATATATTGCAAAGGCGAATGATGGAAATTTAAAGGTAGCACTCAAGCAATTTACTTTGGAATGGCGGAGAAATACCATGTAGTAGGTAGGTATGGTGGACACAAATGGCATAGTGGTTGGCTCAAGTATTTTGGATGCATGAGAAGTATTCCCTCTCGATACAAGGTTTAGGATAGCAAGGCTATTTGAAACAAACACAAGGATGAAGCGGTGCAGCAAAACTCACATAAAAGACATATTGAAAACATTATAAGACTCTACACCGTCTTCCTTGTTGTTCAAACTCTTTACTAGAAATTATCTAGACCTTAGAGAGACCAAATATGCAAACCAAATTTTAGCATGCTCTATGTATTTCTTCATTAATGGGTGCAAAGTATATGATGCAAGAGCTTAAACATGAGCACAACAATTGCCAAGTATCACATTATCCAAGACATTTTAGCAATTACTACATGTATCATTTTCCAATTCCAACCATATAACAATTTAACGAAGAAGAAACTTCGCCATGAATACTATGAGTAAAGCCTAAGGACATACTTGTCCATATGCAACAGCGGAGCGTGTCTCTCTCCCACAAAAAGAATGCTAGGATCCATTTTATTCAAACAAAACAAAAACAAAAACAAACCGACGCTCCAAGCAAAGTACATAAGATGTGATGGAATAAAAATATAGTTTCAGGGGAGGAACCTGATAATGTTGTCGATGAAGAAGGGGATGCCTTGGGCATCCCCAAGCTTAGACGCTTGAGTCTTCTTAATATATGCAGGGGTGAACCACCGGGCATCCCCAAGCTTAGAGCTTTCACTCTTCTTGATCATAGTATATCATCCTCCTCTCTTGACCCTTGAAAACTTCCTCCACACCAAACTCGAAACAAACTCATTAGAGGGTTAGTGCATAATCAAAAACTCACATGTTCAGAGGTGACACAATCATTCTTAACACTTCTGGACATTGCTCAAAGCTACTGGAAGTCAATGGAACAAAGAAATCCATCCCACATAGCAAAAGAAACAATGCGAAATAAAAGGCAGAATCTGTCAAAACAGAACAGTCCGTAAAGACGAATTTTATTGAGGCACCAGACTTGCTCAAATGAAAATGCTCAAATTGAATGAAAGTTGCATACATATCTGAGGATCACTCACGTAAATTGGTATAATTTTCTGAGTTACCTACAGAGAATTTTTCCCAGATTCGTGACAGCAAAGAAATCTGTTTCTGCGCAGTAATCCAAATCTAGTATGAACCTTACTATCAACGACTTTACTTGGCACAACAATGCACAAAACTAAGATAAGGAGAGGTTGCTACAGTAGTAAACAACCTCCAAGACTCAAAATAAAAACAAAGTGCTGTAGCAAAATAACACATGGGTTATCTCCCAAGAAGTTCTTTCTTTATAGCCATTAAGATGGGCTCAGCAGTTTTAATGATGCACTCGCAAGAAATAGTATTTGAAGCAAAAGAGAGCATCAAGAGGAAAATTAGAAACACATTTAAGTCTAACATGCTTCCTATGCATAGGAATCTTGTAAATAAACAAGTTCATGAAGAGCAAAGTAACAAGCATAGGAAGATAAAACCAGTGTAGCTTCAAAAATTTCAGCATATAGAGAGGTGTTTTACTAACATGAAAATTTTTACAACCATATTTTCCTCTCTCATAATAATTTTCAGAGACATCATGAACAAACTCAACAATATAAGTATCACATAAAGCATTCTTATTCACATGCATAAAAGTATCATTACTCTCCACATAAGCATAATCAATTTTATTAGTTGTAGTGGGAGCAAATTCAACAAAGTAGCTATCATTATTATTCTCATCATCAAATATAGGAGGTATAGTATCATCAAAGAAAATTTTCTCCTCAATGCTTGGGGGACTAAAAATATCATGCTCATCAAAACCAGCTTCCCCAAGCTTAGAATTTTCCATATCATTAGCAACAATGGTATTCAAAGCGTTCATACTAATATCATTGCTACTAGCATGCAAATAAGATTCCATAGGTTTTTTAATCTTCGCATTAAACCATTCATGTCTTGACTCAGGAAATAGAATAAAAAGCTCACAACTGTTTTCCATTATGCCTTACTAGTGTAAAACAAGAGACTAAAAGATGCAATTGCAGGATCTAAAGGAAATAGCTTCGAGCACAAACACAACGGCAACAGAAAAGTACTTTACCTGGGACCGGAGTATAAGTGCCTTTTACCTTTCCTCCCCGGCAACGGCGCCAGAAAATAGCTTGATGTTTACGCCCCCTCCTTTTCCTGTAGACAGTGTTGGGCCTCCAAGAGCAGAGGTTTGTAGAACAGCAGCAAGTTTTCCCTTAAGTGGATCACCCAAGGTTTATCGAACTCGGGGAGGAAGAGGTCAAAGATATCCCTCTCATGCAACCCCGCAACCACAAAGCAAGAAGTCTCTTGTGTCCCCAACACACCTAATAGGTGCACTAGTTCGGCGAAGAGATAGTGAAATACAGGTGGTATGAATATATATAAGCAGTAGCAATGGCACCAGAAAAGTGCTTTGCCCAGGACAGTAAACAAGCAGTAGAAACGCAGCAGTAGTAACGCAGTAAAACAGTAAACAAGCAGTGATAGCAGTATTTAGGAACAAGGCCTAGGGATCATACTTTCTCTAGTGGACACTCTCAACAATGATTACATAATAGGACTACTCTACACTCTTTTGTTGGATGATGAACATCATTGCGTAGGATTACACGAACCCTCAATGCCGGAGTTAACAAGCTCCACAATTCAATGTTCATATTTAAATAACCTTAGAGTGCAAGATAGATCAACATAACCAAATAGATCACATCAATACCATCATAGTAATAGTTAACTTCACAATTGATACGTCTCCGACGTATCGATAATTTCTTATGTTCCATGCCACATTATTGATGTTATCTACATGTTTTATGCACACTTTATGTCATATTCGTGCATTTTCTGGAACTAACCTATTAACAAGATGCCGAAGTGCCGATTCTCTGTTTTCTGCTGTTTTTGGTTTCAGAAATCCTAGTAAGGAAATATTCTCGGAATTGGACGAAATCAACGCCCAGGGGCCTATTTTTCCACGAAGCTTCCAGAAGACCGAAGACGAAACGAAGTGGGGCCACAGGGTGGCCAAACCCTAGGGCGGCGCGGCCCCACCCCTGGCCGCGCCGGCCTGTGGTTTGGGCCCCCTGTGCCGCCTCTTGACTTGTCCTTCCGCCTACTTAAAGCCTCCGTGACGAAACCCCCAGTACCGAGAGCCACGATACGGAAAACCTTCCAGAGACGCCGCCAACGCCGATCCCATCTCGGGGGATCCAGGAGATCACCTCCGGCACCCTGCCGAGAGGGGAATCATCTCCCGGAGGACTCTACACTCGCCATGGTCGCCTCCGGTGTGATGTGTGAGTAGTCTACCCCTGGACTATGGGTCCATAGCAGTAGCTAGATGGTTGTCTTCTCCCCATTGTGCTATCATTGTCGGATCTTGTGAGCTGCCTATCATGATCAAGATCATCTATATGTAATTCTATATGTTGCGTTTGTTGGGATCCGATGAATAGAGAATACTTGTTATGTTGATTATCAAAGTTATACTTATGTGTTATTTATGATCTTGCATGCTTTCCGTTACTAGTAGATGCTCTGGCCAAGTAGATGCTTGTAACTCCAAGAGGGAGTACTTATGCTCGATAGTGGGTTCATGCCTGCATTGACACCTGGGACAGTGACAGAAAGTTCTAAGGTTGTGTTGGGCTGTTGCCACTAGGGATAAAACATTGATGCTATGTCTAAGGATGTAGTTGTTGATTACATTACGCACCATACTTAATGCAATTGTCTGTTGCTTTGCAACTTAATACTTGGAGGGGTTCGGATGATAACCTGAAGGTGGACTTTTTAGGCATAGATGCTTGTTGGATGGCGGTCTATGTACTTTGTCGTAATGCCCAATTAAATCTCACAATACTCATCATGATATGTATGTGCATGGTCATGCTCTCTTTATTTGTCAATTGCCCAACTGTAATTTGTTCACCCAACATGCTGTTTGTCTTATGGGAGAGACACCTCTAGTGAGCTCGTGGACCCCGGTCCAATTCTCTTTACTTGAAATACAATCTACTGCAATACTTGTTTTACTTGTTTTCTGCAAACAATCATCTTCCACACAATACGGTTAATCCTTTGTTACAGCAAGCCGGTGAGATTGACAACCTCACTTTGTTTCGTTGGGGCAAAGTACTTTGGTTGTGTTGTGCGGGTTCCACGTTGGCGCCGGAATCCCTGGTGTTGTGCCGCACTACATCCCGCCGCCATCAACCTTCAACGTGCTTCTTGGCTCCTCCCGGTTCGATAAACCTTGGTTTCTTTACGAGGGAAAACTTGCTGCTGTGCGCATCATACCTTCCTCTTGGGGTTGCCCAACGAACGTGTGAAATACACGCCATCAAGCACATTTTCTGGCGCCGTTGCCGGGGAGATCAAGACACGCTGCAAGGGGAGTCTCCACTTCTCAATCTCTTTACTTTGTTTTTTGTCTTGCTTAGTTTTATTTACTATTTTGTTTGCTGCACTAAATCAAAATACAAAAAAATTAGTTGCTAGTTTTACTTTATTTGCTATCTTGTTTGCTATATCGAAAACACAAAAAAAATTAGTTACTTGCATTTACTTTATCTAGTTTGCTTTATTGTCTTGCACTCTATATTAAAAATACAAAAAAATTAGTTACTTTTGTTACCATGTCTAGCTCTGAACCTGTTACTTCTTCGCCTGAAGAATTAGTTTTCACTTTTAAACAAGGGGATGAGGAGAGTTTTAAGGATGCCTGGTCTAGAATTTTTACTTCTTATCGTAAAACTGAACCTCAAATGACTCTAAGTTTGCTCCTTAGTAATTTTTATTTTGGTCTTATGGTTCGTTATAGATATGCTTTGGATACTTTAGTGGGAGGAGATTTCCTTCATTGCAATGGGGATCAAGCTTTTAATGCCATAAAGAAGTTGGTTGCATCACATGATTCAGCTAATAACTTTGATTCAGCCCTCACTAGCATATATAGTAGATTAAACAATCTTGAGATAAGTACATCTCGCTTGGATGATAACTATTGCCACGTTCATAATCGTCTTGAACAAGTTTTAGTGAACTCTAAACTCTCATTGTGGGATCCTGCTGTTAAAATTGTTATCGGTGATCGAACTCTCCATGCCTACTGTGATATTATGTATGAATTTTGCCTTATGCCTGAAAGTATTTATAAATCTTTGAAACTTTGGGGAGTTGATGAAGGAGGAGAAGAAATAACTCTCATTGATAATTCTACTATAATTCCTACAGGAATAGCTGCAGGTGTGCATACAACCATTCTTGGAAGAACAATATCCATTGATTATCTTGTTATTGAAACAGGAAAAATCATACTCGGGAGATCCCTGCTGAAACTATTGGGAGCAGTCATTGATGTTGGAGAAGGCACTCTGAAATTCACCTCTATACCAGGGGGAAATCATATATTTCCTAAACCAAAGGGAAAGAGAAACAACAAGAAGGGTAAGGGTAAAGCCCAAGTTAAGGTTGACACACCGTCTCTTGATAATACTTGATGCACACTTTCTGCGCCTAGCTGAAAGGCGTTAAAGAAAAGCGCTTATGGGAGACAACCCATGTTTTTACCTACAGTACTTTGTTTTTATTTTGTGTCTTGGAAGTTGTTTACTACTGTAGCAACCTCTCCTTATCTTAGTTTTGTGTTTTGTTGTGCCAAGTTAAGCCGTTGATAGAAAAGTAAGTACTAGATTTGGATTACTGCACAGTTCCAGATTTCTTTGCTGTCACGAATCTGGGTCCACCTCCCTGTAGGTAACTCAGAAAATTAAGCCAATTTACGTGCATGATCCTCAGATATGTATGCAACTTTCATTCAATTTGGGCATTTTCATTTGAGCAAGTCTGGTGCCATTTTAAAATTCGTCAATACGAACTGTTCTGTTTTGACAGATTCTGCCTTTTATTTCGCATTGCCTCTTTTGCTATCTTGGATGAATTTCTTTGATCCACTAATGTCCAGTAGCATTATGCAATGTCCAGAAGTGTTAAGAATGATTGTGTCACCTCTGAATATGTTAATTTTTATTGTGCACTAACCCTCTAATGAGTTGTTTCGAGTTTGGTGTGGAGGAAGTTTTCAAGGATCAAGAGAGGAGTATGATGCAACATGATCAAGGAGAGTGAAAGCTCTAAGCTTGGGGATGCCCCGGTGGTTCACCCCTGCATATATCTAAGAAGACTCAAGCGTCTAAGCTTGGGGATGCCCAAGGCATCCCCTTCTTCATCGACAACACTATCGGGTTCCTCCCCCGAAACTATATTTTTATTCCATCACATCTTATGTGCTTTTTCTTGGAGCGTCGGTTTGTTTTTGTTTTTTGTTTTGTTTGAATAAAATGGATCCTAGCATTCACTTTATGGGAGAGAGACACGCTCCGCTGTAGCATATGGACAAGTATGTCCTTGGTTTCTACTCATAGTATTCATGGCGAAGTTTCTCCTTCGTTAAATTGTTATATGGTTGGAGTTGGAAAATGATACATGTAGTAATTGCTATTAATGTCTTGGGTAATGTGATACTTGGCAATTGTTGTGCTCATGTTTAAGCTCTTGCATCATATGCTTTGCACCCATTAATGAAGAAATACATAGAGCATGCTAAATTTGGTTTGCATATTTGGTTTCTCTAAGGTCTAGATAATTTCTAGTATTGAGTTTGAACAACAAGGAAGACGGTGTAGAGTCTTATAATGTTTATCAATATGTCTTTTATGTGAGTTTTGCTGCACCGGTTCATCCTTGTGTTTGTTTCAAATAAGCCTTGCTAGCCTAAACCTTGTATCGAGAGGGAATACTTCTCATGCATCCAAAATACTTGAGCCAACCACTATGCCATTTGTGTCCACCATACCTACCTACTACATGGTATTTTCCGCCATTCCAAAGTAAATTGCTTGAGTGCTACCTTTAAAATTCCATCATTCACCTTTGCAATATATAGCTCATGGGACAAATAGCTTAAAAACTATTGTGGTATTGAATATGTAATTATGCACTTTATCTCTTATTAAGTTGCTTGTTGTGCGATAACCATGTTTACTCGGGGACGCCATCAACTTTTCATTGTTGAATTTCATGTGAGTTGCTATGCATGTTCGTCTTGTCTCAAGTAAGGGCGATCTACCACCGAGTTGAATGGTTTGAGCATGCATATTGTTAGAGAAGAACATTGGGCCGCTAACTAAAGCCATGATCCATGGTGGAAGTTTCAGTTTTGGACAAATATCCTCAAATCTCTAATGAGAAAAGAATTAATTGTTGTTGAATGCTTAAGCATTAAAAGAGGAGTCCATTATCTGTTGTCTATGTTGTCCCGGTATGGATGTCTAAGTTGAGAATAATCAAAAGCGAGAAATCCAAATGCGAGCTTTCTCCTTAGACCTTTGTACAGGCGGCATAGAGGTACCCCTTTGTGATACTTGGTGAAAGCATATGTATTGCGGTGATAATCCAGGTAGTCCAAGCTAATTAGGACAAGGTGCGGGCACTATTGGTACACTATGCATGAGGCTTGCAACTTATAAGATATAATTTACATGATGCATATGCTTTATTACTACCGTTGACAAAATTGTTTCATGTTTTCAAAATCAAAGCTCTAGCACAAATATAGCAATCGATGCTTTTCCTCTATGGAGGACCATTCTTTTACTTTCAATGTTGAGTCGGTTCACCTATTTCTCTCCACCTCAAGAAGCAAACACTTGTGTGAACTGTGCATTGATTCCTACATACTTGCTTATTGCACTTATTATATTACTCTATGTTGACAATATCCATGAGATATACATGTTATAAGTTGAAAGCAACCGCTGAAACTTAATCTTCTTTTGTGTTGCTTCAATACCTTTACTTTGAATTATTGCTTTATGAGATAACTCTTATGCAAGACTTATTGATGCTTGTCTTGAAGTGCTATTCATGAAAAGTCTTTGCTATATGATTCACTTGTTTACTCATGTCATATACATTGTTTTG
>NC_061510.1:235051187-235090586 GCF_022539505.1 Lolium rigidum | reverse complement strand
TAGGTGCACTAGTTCGGCGAAGAGATAGTGAAATACAGGTGGTATGAATATATATGAGCAGTAGCAACGGTGCCGGAAAAGTGCTTGCGGCGCGTAGTGATGGATGGTGATATAGCGAGCGGTAGAAACGCGATAAAACGAGTAAACAAGCAGCGATAGCGATATTTAGGAACAAGGCCTAGGGATCATACTTTCACTAGTGGACACTCTCAACATTGATCACATAACGAGAATAGATAAATGCATACTCTACACTCTTGTTGGATGACGAACACCATTGCGTAGGATTACACGAACCCTCAATGTCGGAGTTAACAAGCTCCACAATTCAATGTTCATATTTAAATAACCTTAGAGTGTAAGATAGATCAACACAACTAAACCAAGTACTAACATAGCATGCACACCGTAACCTTCACACTATGAAAGGAGGAATAGTTCGCATCAATACCATCATAGTAATAGTTAACTTCACAATCTACAAGAGATCACGATCATAAACTACGCCAAGTACTACATGATGCACACCCTGTCCACTTTACACCATGCAGGAGGAATAGAATACTTTAATAACATCACTAGAGTAGCACATAGATGAATTGTGATACAAAACTCATATGAATCTCAATCATGTAAGGCAGCTCATGAGATCATTGTATTGAAGTACATAGGAGAGAGATTAACCACATAGCTACCGGTACAGCCACGAGCTCGATGGAGAACTACTCCCTCCTCATGGGAGACAGCGGCGGTGATGAAGATGGCGGTGGTGTTGATGGAGAAGCCTTCCGGGGGCACTTCCCCGTCCCGGCGGCGTGCCGGAACAGAGACTCCTGTCCCCCAGATCTTGGCTTTGCGATGGCGGCGGCTCTGGAAGGTTTTTGTGGGTTTCGTCGAACGCCATAGGGTTTTCGCGACGGAGGCTTTAAATAGGCGGAAGGGCAGCGTCAGAAGGTCAACGAGGCGACGACACCATAGGGGGGCGCGGGCCACCCCCAGGCCGCGCCGGCCTATGGTCTGGTGGGCCTGTGCCCCCTCTCTGGCGGTTCTCGTGTGTTCTGGATGCTTCCGAGCAAAATAGGAACCTGGGCGTTGATTTCGTCCAATTCCGAGAATATTTCGTTACTAGGATTTACGAAACCAAAAACAGCGAGAAAACGAGAACTGGCACTTCGGCATCTTGTTAATAGGTTAGTTCCAGAAAATGCACGAATATGACATAAAATGTGCATATAACATGTAGATATCATCAATAATGTGGCATGGAACACAAGAAATTATCGATACGTCGGAGACGTATCATAGCAATCTCACTCTTTCTTTTCACCAATGCTGCCATTGCGTGAAGGGTGGTTATGTCTCTGTTTAAACGGGATATTTGGTCACATAACGACGAACAAGGTCGGATTCATCGCTAGCCGAAGGATTTAAAGAAGGATCGACACGAGAAGAAGACGCAGGAATCTGCAGCACAATTCGCAGTTCAGAACAGCATTAATAAAAACTCCCATCGGGAGCGCAGCAGCGTATATATTACATCCAAAAGATTGTTTGCACTGGCAACAGAGCCAGAATAAAACAGGACTAGGTTTAACTGTATCAGGCCTTAATTACAGTGTCAGAGCAAGAATTCATTCAAGGAAGAGCCGATGATGAGCCAGGGGTAGCTTCAGGCGCAGTTTTGGTCTTCGCCTCATCAACTAGCCTGAGGAGCTGATTAGCACATGTCACTACCGATTGTTTGAAGGGCTCAAGATTGACTAAGCAATTGTTGTCATCTACTGGCAATGCTTTAGACAACTTTTCTAGCTCAGAGCCCAACCCATGACCCATTAGCAGCTGGAAAGTAAGAACCACCCCAAACAAACGGGAACGACGCTTAAGTACCTCTACAGACTCAGAAGGGTCGACGAAGAAAGCATCTGCATCTCGCCAAGAGTCTTGTCATGCTTCATCTTCGGGAATATCATCGAGAATAACCTCGACAATGCTCCCTTGGTTTTTTGCAAGAGTCCAAGGACTTGGATGTTGGACTCAGTAGCGAGTGACAACGCGTCAGACACGGAATCTTCCCGAAGTTTGCGGGCTCGATTGATGGTCACGTCGGTAGCACCTGGAAGAGAATAGATAAGCAATCTGGAGGAAAGTATTGGAAAAGTAACATGCACGGGGGAACTTACTCAACAAATTTGCAATGGATTCACGGAGGACGCCTTCTTTTTCATCGGTTGCAATAGCAGCCTCGCGTCTAGCATCCCGCTCATCCTTCATCTTCTGCTTCAGCTTCTTCAATTCATCTTTCAGCAAGATGTTTTCATTTTGAGCATCGGCTGCAAGCTTGTTAGCCTCCAGCACTTGGTCAGCCGAAGTCTTGATGGTCTTCCGAAGATGAGCATTCTCAGACTCCAGACGAGTGAATTGATCAGCAAAATCTACCACAGCAACTGTGGCGTAAATTGGCTGCAAGGCAAAGGTCAAGAAATCTCAGTCAAGTATGGAAATTCACCATAAAAGAAGAAAGTCAAGCTAAATAGATCGCTTACATGATCGCGGGCAGCTGGTGGAACGGGGGCGTTGCCAGAAGGAATGACCTTCGACACTGGAATCTTCACCACGGCCGTCCTTGAGGGCGGCGTCGGTTCGGCAGGCGAAGGATTTGATTCCTTGGCTGACTCAGACTTCCCGGAGAATAACTTAGCCCTCTTAGCGAGAGGAACATCGTCGTCATTGTCAGAGCTGCTTCAAAAGCAAGGACGTTCATCATGTAGAATAAAGAAGGCTAGTTACAAAGAGAAAAGTAGATACTCACAGGTCCAAATCATCTTCGGCAGCAAAAAAGCCTGTCGAACTTTTCGCAGCAGGGGGAGGCGATGCAGTTTCATCGGCATCTTGTCCGCTAGGACTCGATTCAGCCGTTGTGATTAGGTTCTCATTTATCCTCCTGCACCGCCTGCTCCTGGTGAGAACATCGTCTTCGGGGGCTTCGTCCCCTTGGATGTCGTTGTCCTCAAGAACGTGCTGAGCATCCTCGGTCTCCTCGGAGTCGTCGTCGTCCTCTAGTTCTACACCACTTTCGGGTGTAGGAGGATAACATTGAGCTACGGTGGAAGCCTATTGACAGCCGAAAGATTAATGGAAGATCAAAAGACAGAATAATAATAGCAAATGCGGTAAAAGTTACCTCGGCCGGAAGGTGCTTGAAATCATATGGAGAGCGAGCTGAAGTCAGGACGATGTTGTCCTTCATGCTGAAACAAGTGAGGCGACGCACCTCGTCGCGGAGCTCTTCATCCAACAAGTCGGCTGAGCTGACCCTTGACTTGTCATTGGAACCAATATACATCCACAGTTGGTGAGGCCGGGACATCAGCGGCTGCACCCGACGTTTTAGGAACACTGAGACTACCTCAGTGCCGCACATCGTTAAGCCTCCCATGTTCTTTAGGTCTACAACCTGTTCGAACAACTTATCAGCTATAGCGCTTTCTTCGGGAGACAGGATGTTTCGCCAGCTTTTCTTCGGTTGGGCCTCAGAACGTCAACGAATGGAGGAAGGTTGGAGCGCCGCCCAGATACCAGCGTATCTCGCAGGTAGAACCATTTGTTGCGCCAGCCCTGGACGGACTCTTTCATCGGGAAGTTGAAGTAATCAACCTCTTTTCTAACAACAAAACCAACGCCACCAACGACAGGAGGGCCGTTGTTGTCGTTATGGCGCTTGACATAAAAGATTTTCCTCCATAAACCCCAGTGGGGGTCAATGCCGAGGAAATCCTCGCAGACAGTAATGAAAATGGAGAGGTGAAGAATGGAGTTTGGGGTCAGCTGCCAGAGCTGGATCCCGTAGAAAAATAGAAGGGAACGAAGAAATTCGTGGGCAGGAAGAGAAAGCCCACGAAGCAGGAAGGCGGCGAACATAACAGTGAAGCCTTTAGGGGGCTTTGGGCGAGAAGATGGACCTGGAAGATGAATGTCGTTGTCGGATGAAGAGATGAGGCCAAGGGTGCACAGCCTGTTCACCTCGCGATTAGAAATGGTGGAGGCGCTCCAGTCACGGCTGACCTTGCTCGGGCCTGATGTGCTAGTGCTCTTCTTCTTGCCCATGGCGTCCGGAGTTCTCGAGAAAAGGGGCGGAGGTGAAAGAAGAGGTTGAAGAAGAATATGAGCAGTGCGGAAGCATAAAAAGTAAAAACAATGCGAATGCTCCATATTTATAGCCTGAGCTAATGGGAAATCGTGGCCATAACTCCAAAGTCATCGTGGGAGGTGGATAGAAATCCAGTCGTACACGTGTCGCTCTAAAGAGAAAACGGAACCGGCGGCCCATTATTCCCACGATGTGCGGAAATTGAGGAGACGCCTCGGTCAGCATGCAAAGCATTGGTCATTTCCTAAAAACTGCCCGCGCAGAAGTAGGGTGGGCCCATCAGGTCACGTCTTGTCAATCAAACCACGGCAGTGGTGACGTCGTCAGTGATGTCATGACAGGTGTCGACTCAGATTGAAGCATCCGAGGAAATATTAAAATCATTGAGTGGATCAACTTGAGTCTACGCACGGATTACAAGCATCCGTACCTAGACTCGGGGGCTACTCCCATCGGGAGCGCTGAACGCGCACCCGATAAACTTGAACTCGAAGACTTTCCTACGAAGAAGGACGTGTAAAAATATCTGAAAAAAAGGATGGAATGTTTGGCTCGAGTCTGCACCCGGTCGCAAGCGCCCGCGCTCAGACTCGGGGGCTACTCCCATCGGAAGCGCTGGACGCGCACCCGACAAACTTTTTGCACTCCAGGATCATGCCCGGGGACTTGATTCTGTGTAGGGTAGCGTTGTTTTGCCATCGATAGTTAACCAGCAAAGCTGGGCACGTTGCTCAATATCCTTTACGCATTAAAACCTTACTTGGAAAATTGAAGCTCCGATGCAAATGTATCGGTTGACCTGTGAAGACTTGTCAAAAACTTCGGCAGAAGAAAACATTCGAGTGGCACAACTTGAGTCTACGCACGGATTGCAAGCATCCGTACCTAGACTCGAGGGCTACTCCCATCGGGAGTGTTGGACGCGCACCCGATAGAAGAAGATGATGCTATTACAAGGTGGACAAGAATTATCAAGAGAGAAGAACATTCAGTGGAGGCATGCTTTAGTCTCTACCCGAAGTATCTTCGGCTAGACACTCGGGGGCTACTGACGTGGGCATTACCCTTCCGGTAACTGTTATTGCCCTATCCTGTATGGCCCAACTGGAGGCCCATGAAGACACCGGATGGCAAGGTGGGCCACTACGTCAGTGCTGAAGAATAATCCTTGAAGAACAAGACGAAGAGGAATCGAACAAGGAAAGTTTAGAGCTAGGGTCTTTTGTAACTTAGTCGTACCCGGACAGATCTCTTGAGATCGACCTGGCCCCCTATATAAGGGCCAGGAGAGGGGCTGCCGAGGGACACACAATTAATCTTAGCAACTTTAGCCAACGAAAGTCTAGAGCTAGGTCCACATAGAACTTAGCCTCCCGACAAGATCATAGCCGAAACCTTCGGCACCCCATTGTAACCCAATATTTTCATAATCAAGATCAGACAGGCAGGACGTAAGGGTTTTACGTAGCCCCGAACCTGGGTAAATCGCTCTCCCCGCTTGTCTGTTAACCGATGTCTCGTGTCAGCCTACATGATTCCATCAACCCTAAGCCCCGAACGGAGGGCATTGCCAAGGAATACCCTCGACAGCTTATATCTGAAAGACTTCTTCATGAAAAATTTCGCGAAGATGAGACGGGAGCTCGTCCTTCATTAAGTCATATGCCGATGACACGGGAGCTCTATTTTTTAATTTTCCAAATGATGAACCGAGAGCTTGTCCTTCATTAAAGGCGCGTTTGGTAGCATGTCTTCACTTTGGCCCGCATCCGTGCAGATGAAAACGGGTTGTTTGGTTCCCTAGGCTTCGTTGCCTTGTTGCATACCACGATTCTTAAAACAGTGTTGGCTTCTCGGGGGAAACGGTTGTATCGCCTGTGAAGACTGACCCATTGTAATGGAAATGTGCACGCGCTCGAGCAACCGTTGCACGCATGGATAAGCGTTGGCGATGCGGCAATTACTCGTGTGTGTCGGGCTCCACTCAAGTCACCGCCCTCTCTCTCGCTCTCTATCACGCCCTCACTTGTTCTCACTGACAACGAACCGCATGTCCCATCAACCGCCCTTCCATGGCTTCCTCGCCTCCTCCGCCCCTTCAACTGGTCCGCCGATGGCTCCCACGGTGAAGCTCATTCTCGGTACGTGTCCAACCGCGCGGGGATCATCCGTGAGTAGGAGGCTGACGGCCTCCGCGATGTGGTGGCACCAGTGGAGCCGGTAGTAATTCCAATGTTAAATCAGCCTCTCCTATCTCTGTGAGTCCGATGGGGACGCGGAGCGCGGCGGTGGTAGCCTTGCCTGCCGCCAGGATTTGACCATCGAATCCCCCGATGGGGCAGAAAACACCCACCTAGGATTGATGAGCGCAGATTGCACACCGTTGGAGAACCCCAAGAGGAAGGTATTATGAGCACAGTAGCAAGTTTTCACTCAGTAAGAAACCAAGGTTTAATCGACCAGTAGGAGAAAGGCTTGACTTCTGAAGGTGTTGCTAGCTGACTTGTGGCAGGGCGCACTATCGGCGTCAGCAACAACGTGGAACCTGCACACAACATAGCCAAAATACTTTGCCCCAACTTACAGTGAGGTTGTCAATCTCACCGGTTTTGCTGAAAACAAAGGATTAACCATATAGTGTGGAAAGAGATGTTTGTTTGCAGTGGAATTAAAGAGAACAGTGCTTGCAGTAAGTAAATAGAACATGATGATTTTATCAATGTAAAAGAAAGGATCGGGATCCACAGTTCACTAGAGGTGTCTCTCCATATAGATAAATAACATGATGGGCGAACAAATTACAACTCGGCAATTGACAGAATGAAGACCATACATGACAAGATGATTACTATGAGATTTGTTTGGGCATTACAACATAACACATAGACCGTAATCCAACTGCGTCTATGACTAATAATTCACCTTTCGGTTATCATTCGAACCCCTTTCAGTATTAAGTTGCGAACAACAGATTATCGCATTAAGCAATGTGTGTAAAGTAAACAATAGAATTATCCTTAGACAAAACATTGTTGTTTTCTTCCGAGTAGCAATAGCACATCTACAATCTTAGAAGTTATTGTCACTCTTCCAGAAAACTAGAGGCATGAACCCACTATCGAGCATAAATACTCCCTCTCGAAGTTACAAGCATTTACTTGGCCAAAGCATCTACTAGCAACGGAGAGCATGCAAGATCACAAATAACATATGATAAGTATATAATCTTCTCAACATAGTATTCAATATTCATCGGATCCCAACAAACACAACATATAGCATTACATAAAGATGATCTTGATCATGATAGGCAGCTCACAAGATCTAAACATGAGGCATAAATTGGAGAAGAAAACCATCTAGCTACTGCTATGGACACGTAGTCCAGAGATGAACTACTCACACATCACTTCGGAGGCGGGCATGGCGATGTAGAGGCCTCCGGTGATGATCTCCCTCTCCGGGAGGGTGCCGGGAAGAGCTTCAAAACCCTCCCGAGCTAGGGTCGGTGATGGCGGCCGCGACATAACTTTTCGTGGATGGAGGCTCGGGTGGTTAGGTTTTTCCCAAGATCGTGAATAAATAGGCGAAGGCAAGATCGGTGGAGGCCGGGGGGCACACCATTCTATGGCGCGACCAAGCATGGGCCCGCGCCATGGGGTGGTCTGGACGCCCTGTGGCGCCTGTTTGTCCCCTCTGGACTCCGCCTTTCTTACGGTAAAATATTGACTTCGTCTTTTGTTTCATCTAATTCCGAGAATATTTCTTGTACAACTTTTCTGAAATACAAAACAGCAGAAAATAGGGAACTAGCATTGTGGCATCTTGTCAATAGGTTAGTGCCGGAAAATGTATAAAATTGCAACGAAGTGTAATCAAAACATATATAAATTAGTGTAAAACAAGCATGGAGCATCAAAATTATAGATACGTTTGCTACGTATCAGCATCACCCAGCTTAACTCCTACTTGTCCTTGAGTAGGTAAGTGATAACAAAAATAATTTTTCAGGTGACATGAAGCCAACACAATCTTGATCAAGTTATTGTAAAGCATTGTGAGCTGGGATCAAAGTACTCTAAACATAGGCATGATAGATATAATTATAATAATAGAACTTAGCAACTATGTTATAACATGAGAAGTAACTCAAACAAAGGATCATGAATAATTGTGCATTGAAAGCAACTGTTTGTTTATGAGCATAGAGAAAACATAGCAAATTGGTACTCATCTTGTCCTTTATGGAGTAGCAAAACATAAATGGACACCTTTAAAGTTCAAAGTGTGACTAGATACAAGTAATTCAAGAACAAGCAATATCATAATCATGAATCAATCAATAATAAAATTTGAAACTATGCACATTATACTCAGAATGACAACTATGCTCTCTTAATTGGTGCTTAAAGCAAGAAGATGGAGACTCAACATAAAAGTAAAAGAAAGAGTCCTTCGAAGAAGGAAGCAAGATTAACAAGTTTTATAAACCTTCAAAAAGTATGGTACTCATTAGCTTTGAGCTCTCATTACCCCTATCATAAGCATATTGAATGGTTAAAGTTAATGTGAGGGCAAATATGAGTTATATGCTTGACAAATCACCAGTTGAAAATCTCGTTCCCCTTGAATACGAGTACCTATACCTCATGCTACACAACTTAGGTGCCAAATAAGTTGTTGTCATTGTAAATATACATGTATCATTGAGAACGCCAACCGGGTACCTCATGTCGCATGATATAGGAATACTCGCCCCACTATGGTTCGCGATCCTTTAATTTACTATGGGCATAGCTTTTTATTGAAGATGTGTCATAGAATGCTCACTATGGTTCGCTGTAAATTTCCAGCATGAATGATGCATGGCTTAAGTTGGCCTCCCATGCGTTTCTCTAACATATATACAAACTTCATGGACTTACAAGTTTCCATTTTATTTCGCACCGCTAGGCATCCATAAACAAAAGAACATGATATCAACTAAATAGAAATAAGTAAAATGTTGAAAGCGTGCCCCATGAAAGCATGCTTGTGCTAACTCCCAACCCGTAATTTGCAAGCATATAATCTTCATAGGATAGTCACAATGGTTCAGATTTATTAAGTGCAAGAAAATAAATGCGCCATCAAGTTCGTGAGAGCTTTACTAACTAATTTTCTCATGAAAAAAATAAATTTGGAAGATAAATAAAAACATGACGAATATACTTGGAATAGCAATAATGCTAGTAGGTAGATATGGTAGACACAATTGGCAAACTTTGGGTTTTGGTGGTTGGGTGTACGAGTAAAGCTCATACTCGGTACATGCGAAGGCTAGCAAAAGACTGGGAGCTAGCGACCAACTAAGAGAGCAGTAATAGCCATAATCATGCATAGCGAGAAAACATTATTAATCAAAGAATAAAGTGATATTACAAGTCAAAAACTAAATGATCATAGAGGCTTTAGTTGACTGGTTTGTAATCATAACATGGTATAAGCATGTTCCAAGTCAACCCAATAAAGCATCAAAGGAGAATACCACAATATTATGCTTTGTATGATGGAAACAAAACATGATTCTTTCAATGGTACATTATGCACTCTCAGCTATTTGAGACAAGTTATGCTACAACAATAAGTACTAAGCATATAATAAGAATAACATCCAACATGACATGCCAAAGTCTATGCCACAGTCTAGACAAGCTTTCTTTTGCATCACTATAAGCATGAAACATTTTACTCGTCACCAACACCAATTAATTTATGTGAAACCACTCTCATAGATGAAAATCAATAAAGACCAGAGAGCTAATAATACATAAATAAACAAAGCTAACAAGCTCTTAACAAAATAAGAATGGAAAACCAATAGCTAAACGCAGTACTAGCAAACTAGAACACTCGCAGAATAATAAGAGCGAAAACTAGAGCGTTATATGCAATTAAAACGGAGTGTGTCTTTCTCCAAAACAAATATGATGGGATCCAACCATATGCTACGGCAAACAAAACAAAACAAAACAAAAAACAAAAATAAAGACGCTCCAAGAACAACACATAGTATATGAAGCAATAAAAATATAGCGCATAGAAAGATGACCTGTTGCTTTGTTGATGAAGAGAGGATGCCTTGGGCATCCCCAAGCTTTGACGCTTGTACCTCTTGGATATTTCTTGGGGTGACATGGGCATCCCCAAGCTTGAGCTTTTGTCCATACTTCATCTCATTACATCATTCCTCTCTCCCTACACTTGAAAACTTTCTTCATACAAAACTTCGCACAATTCTTATTAGCAGCATAAGTACAATCAACATAGTAAATCCACTTGGGTTCAGTTATAACATTTATCAAACATCTATTAAACTATTAGGTAATGTAGCAACTTCTTCAAAAATATCTTTCCTCAAAAGAACATGCTCTTCTTGAGCAACCAAAGAAGCTAACGAAATATTATTTGGATCAACATGAGATTTACCATTAACAAGCATATACATAATAGTATCAATTTATCATTCAAGGAGGAGGTTTCTTCAACAGAATTTACCTTCTTACCTTGTGGAGCACTCTCGGTGTGCCATTCAGAATAATTTATCATCATATCATCAAGGAGTTTTGTTGCAGACTCCAAAGTAATGGACATAAAGGTACCTCCACCAGCTGAATCCAGAAGGTTTCTTGAAGAAAAATTCAGTCCTGCATAAAAAAGTTTGGATGATCATCCAAGTAGTCAGTCCATGAGTGGGACAATTCTTTACCAAAGATTTCATTCTTTCCCAAGCTTGAGCAACATGTTCATTATCAAATTGTCTAAATTTTATTGTGTCACTTCTCAAAGATATAATCTTAGCAGGAGGACAATATTTTCCAATAAAAGCATCTTTGCATTTAACCCAAGAATCAATACTATTTCTAGGCAAAGATAGCAACCAATCTTTAGCTCTCCCTCTCAAAGAGAAAGGAAACAATTTCAGTTTTATAATGTCACCATCTACATCCTTATACTTTTGCATCTCACAAAGTTCAACAAAATTATTAAGGTGAGAAGCGGCATCATCAGTACTAACACCAGAGAATTGCTCTCTCATAACAAGATTTAACAAAGCAGGTTTAATTTCATGGAAAGCTGCTTCAGGAGCAATAGGTGTACAAATAAAATCATTGTTGTTTGTGCTAGTAAAGTCACATAACTTAGTATTTTTAGGAGTACCCATTTTAGCAAAATTAAAACAAAGCAACCGAAATAAAAGCTACTATATAAACTTTTTTTGTGTTTTTTATATAATGAAGTAAACAATACAAAATAAAATAAACTAAGACAACTATAACAAAGTAAAGAGATTGGAGATGAGAGACTCCCCTTGCAGAAATCCTCTTTCTCCTCGGCAACAGCGCCAAATAAAGAGCTTGATGAGCGCAGATTGCACACTATTTTGTATGATGAGCACAGTAGCAAGTTTTCCCTCAGTAAGAAACCAAGGTTTAATCGACCAGTAGGAGAAAGACTTGACATCTGAAGGTGTTGCTAGCTGACTTGTGACAGGGCGCACTACCGGCGTCAGCAACAACGTGGAACCTGCACACAATACAACCAAAATACTTCGCCCCAACTTACAGTGAGGTTGTCAATCTCACCGGTTTTGCTGAAAACAAAGAATTAACCGTATAGTGTGCAAACAGATGTTTATTTGAAGTGGAATTAAAGAGAACAGTGTTTGCAGTAAGTAAACAGAACATGATGATTTTATCAGTTTAAAATAAAGGACCGGGGTCCACAGTTCACTAGAGGTGTCTCTCCATAAAGATAAATAACATGTTGGGGGAACAAATTACAGCTGGGCAATTGACAGAATAAAGACCATACATGACAAGATGATTACTATGAGATTTGTTTGGGCATTACAACATAATACATAGACCGTAATCCAACTGCGTCTATGACTAATAATCCACCTTCCGGTTATCATCCGAACTCTTTCAGTATTAAGTTGCAAGCAACAGATTATTGCATTAAGCAATGTGTGTAAAGTAAACAATAGAATTATCCTTAGACAAAACATTGTTGTTTTCTCCCTAGTAGCAACAACACATCTACAATCTTAGAAGTTATTGTCACTCTTCCAGAAAACTAGATGCATGAATCCACTATCGACCATAAATACTCCCTCTTGGAGTTACAAACATTTACTTAACCAAAGCATCTACTAGCAACGGAGAGCATGCAAGATCAATAATAACATATGACAAGTATATAATCGATCTCAACATAGTATTCATTATTTATCGGATCCCAGCAAACACAACATTTAGCATTACATAAATATAATCTTGATCATGATAGGCAGCTCACAAGATCTAAACATGATGCATAAATTGGCGAATACAACCATCTAGCTACTGCTATGGACCCGTAGTCCAGAGATGAACTACTCATGCATCACTTCGCAGACGGGCATGGCGATGTAGAGGCCTTCGGTGATGATCTCCCTCCCCGGCAGGGTGCCGAGGAGAGCTTCAGAACCCTCCCGAGCTAGGGTCGGCGATGGCGGCTGCAATAGAACTTTTCATGGATGGAGACTCGGGTGTTTAATTTTTCCCGAGATCGTGAATAAATTGGCGGAAGGGCGAGGTCGGTGGAGGCCAGGGGCCCACACCATGCCATGGTGTGACCAAGCCTGGGCCGGCGCCATGGGGTGGTCTGTCCGCCCTGTGGTGCCTATTCGTCCCCCCTCTGGACTTCGTCTTCGTCACGGTGAAATATTGACTTCGGTTTTTTGTTTCGTCCAATTCCAAGAATATTTCATGTACAACTTTTCTGAAATACAAAACAGCAGAAAACATGGAACTGGCACTGTGGCATCTTATCAATAGGTTAGTGCCAGAAAATGTATAAAAGTACAACAAAGTTTAATCAAAACATATATAAATTGGTGTAAAACAAACATGGAGCATCAAAAATTATAGATACGTTTGCAACGTATCAAGGATTTGCGATGGCCATAGCGGCGGATGATACGTCCCAAACGTATCTATAATTTTTTATGTTCCATGCCACATTATTGATGATATTTACATGTTTTATACACATTATATGTCGTATTTATGCATTTTCCGGCACTAATCTATTAACAAGATGCCGAAGAGCCGCTTCGTTGTTTTACGCTGTTTTTGGTTTCGGAAATCCTACAAAGGAAATATTCTCGGAATTGGACGAAATCAACACCCAGGGTCCTATTTTTACACGAAGCTTCCAGAAGACCGGAGGGGAGACGAAGTGGGGCCACGGGGCGCCGCCACACTAGGGCGGCGCGGCCAGCATAGGGCCCGCGCGGCCCTATTGTGTGGGGCCCCCGTGACGCCTCTTGACCTGCCCTTCCGTCTACTTAAAGCCTCCGTCGCGAAACCCCCAGTACCGAGAGCCACGATACGGAAAACCTTACTGAGACGCCGCCGCCGCCAATCCCATCTCGGGGGATTCTGGAGATCGCCTCCGGCACCTCGCCGGAGAGGGGAATCATCTCCCGGAGGACTCTTCATCGCCATGATCGCCTCCGGAGTGATGAGTGAGTAGTTCACCCCTGGACTATGGGTCCATAGCAGCAGCTAGATGGTCGTCTTCTCCTTATGTGCTTCATTGTCGGATCTTGTGAGCTCCCTAACATGATCAAGATCATCTATCTGTAATGCTATATGTTGTGTTTGTCGGGATCCGATGGATAGAGAATACTATGTTATGTTAATTATCAATCTATTACCTATGTGTTGTTTATGATCTTGCATGCTCTCCGTTATTAGTAGAGGCTCGGCCAAGTTTTTGCTCTTAACTCCAAGAGGGAGTATTTATGCTCGATAGTGGGTTCATGCCTCCATTAAATCTGGGATAGTGACGAGAAAGTTCTAAGGTTGTGGATGTGCTTGTTGCCACTAGGGATAAAACATTGATGCTATGTCCAAGGATGTAGTTGTTGATTACATTACGCACCATACTTAATGCAATTATCCGTTGTTTGCAACTTAATACCGGAAGGGGTTCGGATGATAACCTCGAAGGTGGACTTTTTAGGCATAGATGCATGCTTGGATAGCGGTCTATGTACTTTGTCGTAATGCCCAATTAAATCTCACAATACTTATCATATCATGTATGTGCATTGTCATGCCCTCTCTATTTGTCAATTGCCCGACTGTAATTTGTTCACCCAACATGCTATTTATCTTATGGGAGAGACACCTCTAGTGAACTGTGGACCCCGGTCCTATTCTTTACATCGCATACAATCTACCGCAATTGTTCTTTACTTGTTTTCTGCAAACAATCATCTTCCACACAATACGGTTAATCCTTTGTTACAGCAAGCCGGTGAGATTGACAACCTCATCTGTTTCGTTGGGGCAAAGTACTTTGGTTGTGTTGTGCGAGTTCCACGTTGGCGCCGGAATCACCGGTGTTGCGCCGCACTACATCCCTCCGCCATCAACCTTCAACGTGCTTCTTGGCTCCTCCTGGTTCGATAAACCTTGGTTTCTTTCTGAGGGAAAACTTACTGCTGTGCACATCACACCTTCCTCTTGGGGTTCCCAACGGACGTGTGTTTCACGCGCATCAAGACTGTTTTCTGACGTCGTTGCCGGGGAGATCAAGACACGCTGCAAGGGGAGTCTCCACAATCCAATCTCTTTACTTTGTTTTTGTCTTGCTTTATTTTATTTACTTTGTTTGCTGCACTTATATCAAAACACAAAAAAATTAGTTGTTAGCTTTACTTTATTTACTTGTCTTATTCTCTATATCAAAAACACAAAAAAAAATTAGTTACTTGCATTTACTTTATTTACCTTTTGTTTATTTCATCATGTTTCCCCCTAATTACACTCTAAAAGACATACCAGTAGGACGTGGGTCTATCATTTGAAGAGATAATATAGAAGATTTTTTCACTCATGTTAGTACTACTGAAGATTTTGAATATAGACACTTGGTAGAACTTGCTCCTACTTATGAAATTGCTGCTGCTTCTTTAGTTCACATGTTGGAAACTAAATTTGTTAATCTTAATCCTATAATCCAACACATGTTTCTCACACTTGGTGATATGGAAGAAGGGGAAAAGAAAGATTTTGTTTTAGAAACCCTTCTTAAAGAATTTGGTGGTGTAGCAAGAGAGGCTAGAAAAGTCTTCATCAAATATAAGATGCTTGGTTCTTGCACCAACTTTGCTAGTACCCTTGAAAAGATGGACATTGATAGAATAAAGTACACTAATAATATTAATGATGTAGGGGATATTAAGACATCAATACCTTGCAAGCTCGCAGGAATGTTCGAGGCACTAGAAAAGAATTATGATTGGATTGTTCCTGAAAATTTGTTTAATGAGAATAGCAAGCCTAAGAGTAATGAAAAGGGAGCCTCTGAAACTTTTTTTTTGAATGTGGGAGCCTCTGAAACTTACATAGATAAGATCACATGCATTGTTGAGGTAACTCCCAACACCCCTGGTAAGAATGTCGATGCTTCATCTCTTGATAACACTTGATTTACACTTTCTGCGCCTAGCTGAAAGGCGTTAAAGAAAAGCGCTTATGGGAGACAACCCATGTTTTTACTACAGTATTTTGTTTTATATTTGAGTCTTGGAAGTTGTTTACTACTGTAGCAACCTCTCCTTATCATGTTTTTGTGCCAAGTAAAGTTTCTATGGTAAAGTTGATGCTAGATTTGGATTGCTGCACGTAAACAGCATTGCTGTCTGTCACGAATTCGCGCAGAAGTCTCTGTAAAAAAATCAAAAAAATCTGCAAATTTACGTGTGTGATCCTCAGATATGTACGCAACTTTCATTAGTTTTGAGTTTTTCCGTTTGAGCAAGTTAAGTGCCCCTTCCCGGTTCGTCTTTACGAACTGTTCTGTTTTTGACAGATTCTGCCTTTTATTTCGCATTGCCTCTTTTGCTATGTTGGATGAATTTCTTTGATCCATTAATGTCCAAGTAGCTTTGTGCAATGTCCAGAAGTATTAATAATGATTGTGTCACCTCTGAACATGTGAATTTTTGATTATGCACTAACCCTCTAATGAGTTTGCTTGAAGTTTGGTGTGAAGGAAGTTTTCAAGGGTCAAGAGAGGAGTATGATATATTATGATCAAGAGGAGTGAAAGCTCTAAGCTTGGGGATGCCCCGGTGGTTCACCCCTGCATATTTTAAGAAGACTCAAGCTGTCTAAGCTTGGGGATGCCCAAGGCATCCCCTTCTTCATCGACAACATCATCGAGTTCCTCCCCTGAAACTATATTTTTATTCAGTCACATCTTATGTACTTTGCTTGGAGCGTCGGTTTGTTTTTGTTTTTGTTTTTGTTTGACTAAAATGGATCCTAGCATTCATTGTGTGGGAGAGAGACACGCTCCGCTGTTGCATATGGACAAATATGTCCTTAGGCTTTACTCATAGTATTCATGGCGAAGGTTGAATCTTCTTCGTTAAATTGTTATATGGTTGGAATCGGGAAATGCTACATGTAGTAATTCTAAAATGTCTTGGATAATTTGATACTTGGCAATTGTTGTGCTCATATTTAAGCTCTTGCATCATATACTTTGCACCCATTAATGAAGAAATACATAGAGCTTGCTAAAATTTGGTTTGCATATTTGGTCTCTCTAAAGTCTAGATAATTTCTAATATTGAGTTTTGAACAACAAGGAAGACGGTGTAGAGTCTTATAATGTTTACAATATGTCTTTTATGTGAGTTTTGCTGCACCGGTTCATCCTTGTGTTTGTTTCAAATAACCTTGCTAGCCTAAACCTTGTATCGAGAGGGAATACTTCTCATGCATCCAAAATCCTTGAGCCAACCACTATGCCATTTGTGTCCACCATACCTACCTACTACATGGTATTTCTCCGCCATTCCAAAGTAAATTGCTTGAGTGCTACCTTTAAATTTCCATCATTTGCCTTGCAATATATAGCTCATGGGACAAAATAGCCTTAAAAACTATTGTGGTATTGAATATGTACTTATGCACTTTATCTCTTATTAAGTTGCTTGTTGTGCGATAACCATGTTCCTGGGGACGCCATCAACTACTCTTTGTTGAATATCATGTGAGTTGCTATGCATGTCCGTCTTGTCTGAAGTAAGGGAGATCTACCACTTAATGGTTAGAGCATGCATATTGTTAGAGAAGAACATTGGGCCGCTAACTAAAACCATGAATCATGGTGGAAGTTTCGAGTTTTGGACATATATCCTCAATCTCATATGAGAACACTAATTGTTGCTACATGCTTATGCATTAAAGAGGAGTCCATTATCTGTTGTCCATGTTGTCCTAGTATGGATGTCTAAGTTGAGAATAATCAAAAGCGAGAAATCCAAAATGCGAGCTTTCTCCTTAGACCTTTGTACGAGCGGCATGGAGGTACCCCTTTGTGACACTTGGTTAAAACATGTGTATTGCGATGATCCCGGTAGTCCAAGCTAATTAGGACAAGGTGCGGGCACTATTAGTACACTATGCATGAGGCTTGCAACTTGTAAGATATAATTTACATGATACATATGCTTTATTACTACCGTTGACAAAATTGTTTCATGTTTTCAAAATAAAAGCTCTAGCACAAATATAGCAATCGATGCTTTCCTCTTTGAAGGACCTTTCTTTTACTTTTATGTTGAGTCAGTTCACCTATCTCTTTCCACCTCAAGAAGCAAACACTTGTGTGAACTGTGCATTGATTCCTACATACTTGCATATTGCACTTGTTATATTACTTTACATTGACAATATCCATGAGATATACATGTTATAAGTTGAAAGCAACCGCTGAAACTTAATCTTCCTTTGTGTTGCTTCAATACCTTTACTTTGATTTATTGCTTTATGAGTTAACTCTTATGCAAGACTTATTGATGCTTGTCTTGAAGTACTATTCATGAAAAGTCTTTGCTTTATGATTCATTTGTTTACTCATGTCATTACCATTGTTTTGATCGCTGCATTCATTACATATGCTTACAATAGTATGATCAAGGTTATGATGGCATGTCACTCCGTAAATTATCTTTGTTATCGTTTCCTGCTCGGGACGAGCAGGAACTAAGCTTGGGGATGCTTGATACGTCCCAAACGTATCTATAATTTCTTATGTTCCATGCCACATTATTGATGATATCTACATGTTTTATACACATTATATGTCGTATTTATGCATTTTCCGGCACTAACCTATTAACAAGATGCCGAAGAGCCGATTGCTCGTTTTCTGCTGTTTTTGGTTTCAGAAATCCTACAAAGGAAATATTCTCGGAATTGGACGAAATCAACGCCCAGGGTCCTATTTTTACACGAAGCTTCCAGAAGACCGGAGGGGAGACGAAGTGGGGCCACGGGGTGCTGCCACACTAGGGCGGCGCGGCCAGCATAGGGCCCGCGCGGCCCTGTTGTGTGGGGCCCCCGTGACGCCTCTTGACCTGCCCTTCCGCCTACTTAAAGCCTCCGTCGCGAAACCCCCAGTACCGAGAGCCACGATACGGAAAACCTTACTGAGACGCCGCCGCCGCCAATCCCATCTCGGGGATTCGGAGATCGCCTCCGGCACCCTGCCGGAGAGGGGAATCATCTCCCGGAGGACTCTTCATCGCCATGATCGCCTCCGGAGTGATGAGTGAGTAGTTCACCCCTGGACTATGGGTCCATAGCAGTAGCTAGATGGTCGTCTTCTCCTTATGTGCTTCATTGTCGGATCTTGTGAGCTGCCTAACATGATCAAGATCATCTATCCGTAATGCTATATGTTGTGTTTGTCGGGATCCGATGGATAGAGAATACTATGTTATGTTAATTATCAATCTATTACCTATGTGTTGTTTATGATCTTGCATGCTCTCCGTTATTAGTAGAGGCTCTGGCCAAGTTTTTGCTCTTAACTCCAAGAGGGAGTATTTATGCTCGATAGTGGGTTCATGCCTCCATTAAATGCGGGACAGTGACGAGAAAGTTCTAAGGTTGTGGATGTGCTGTTGCCACTAGGGATAAAACATTGATGCTATGTCCAAGGATGTAGTTGTTGATTACATTACGCACCATACTTAATGCAATTGTCCGTTGTTTGCAACTTAATACCGGAAGGGGTTCGGATGATAACCTGAAGGTGGACTTTTAGGCATAGATGCATGCTGGATAGCGGTCTATGTACTTTGTCGTAATGCCCAATTAAATCTCACAATACTTATCATATCATGTATGTGCATTGTCATGCCCTCTCTATTTGTCAATTGCCCGACTGTAATTTGTTCACCCAACATGCTATTATCTTATGGGAGAGACACCTCTAGTGAACTGTGGACCCCGGTCCTATTCTTTACATCGCATACAATCTATCGCAATTGTTCTTTACCGATTTCTGCAAACAATCATCTTCCACACAATACGGTTAATCCTTTGTTACAGCAAGCCGGTGAGATTGACAACCTCACCTGTTTCGTTGGGGCAAAGTACTTTGGTTGTGTTGTGCAGGTTCCACGTTGGCGCCGGAATCACCGGTGTTGCGCCGCACTACATCCCTCCGCCATCAACCTTCAACGTGCTTCTTGGCTCCTCCTGGTTCGATAAACCTTGGTTTCTTTCTGAGGGAAAACTTACTGCTGTGCACATCACACCTTCCTCTTGGGGTTCCCAACGGACATGTGTTTCACGCGCATCAGCGGACATGGCAGTGGGTGTAGCAGGCACTAGCAGGGAGATGGACGTGCCGCCGGGGTTCGTCCCATTCCTGTGGCACGCTATGCCATGAATGGGTCAACCCTCGGTAGTTGCAACTTATTTAACGGTGGTGGTGCCGCTTGTAGCACTTCAAGGGTCACCTCCTCCCGTATGGGAAGCGTGCCATCTCCGAGCACCGACAGGAGCAGCGATACAACCTCCACCTCCCAGGGGGCCACTTTCCCATCGGCCGACTGTAACTTTCCAATCCCCTTTTTTTTATTTCGGTAAGGGTTTGTTAGATAGGAAACTAGGTCATCACAGTTATTTTGGGGTCGTTCAATTTTGGGTAGATTTGTGATTTGCTTAATGGAATCTTCGTTGATCGTTTACGGAAGCATGTCAATGGCAAGTATGTCATCACCATGCATTTCATTGACATGCTTTCCATTGATATGTCGTGGTGATCACAGCGTTGGCTATGAACTCATTGCCAAGCATGTCATTGGCATGCTTGCCATTGACATGCCGTGGTGATCACTGCATCGGCTATCAAGTCATTGCCAAGCATGTCATTTGCATGCTTGTAATTGACACGCCGTGGTGATCACTGTTCCTATGCCTGAACATAATTGTCATTGCATTTGCAGAAGTAAGAGTACATTACGCCAGGGTGCAACTCAGGGGCAACAATGTTGCATTGATGGATACGTATTGCGACATCTATGCGCCGAAGTCTCATCCAACCCTTTATGCGAACCTAGTCCACGGTCCCCGACATAAGCTCCAAGCCTTCTTCGTGCAACTCTTCAATAGTGACCTCCTTGCACTGAGCGTGTCGCCCGCCATGGAGCAGCATTGATGAAGAAGCACAAGCTCAAGAATGGCGGGCAGCCGGTGAAGACACCGATGTATCTGGTGAAGTACTACAATAACAATGTGCAGTTGCAGTGGATGGGTGAGAGGGTAGCCTTGATCAAAGGCTGCAGTGAGTTCGCCCAGAAATCCGAGATGGCCGTCAATGACACAATCGTCTTCACCCCCATGGACGGCGGCTTCGATGTCCGGTTTACAGGTTTGGCACCTCCGCCACGAGCATCTGGGAATGCAAAAGGCACCGCTTGGACCGTTGGTAAGATCCTCGTTATGATGGTCGCCATTAGAGGGAGCCGTTCATGATATTTTTCTGATTGTGTAGTTGCATATGTGAAGATTTGATTGTATTGTTGGCATCACGAGGTTGTTGAACAACCCTTTTGTGCCAGTGGTGTAGCGCTCCTGGTGTAAGTATGATACTGCTTAGGATGAACTAAGTGCATTTAATAGTTCGACGCTAGCAGTAAGCAAGTTAGTAGTATGTCTGATGTTCATATGATGTGTAGTATGCTTCTATGCTTATTTTGATCTTATGTATGCCTTGTGTGATGCCCACCATATTTATATTTAAATATGGTAAGAAGATATCAGCCAAAATGTCAATCAAACATAGGAAAACCAAAACTGATCCCGAGTGCATACGCACCCGATATGTATAAAACATATTTCAGAAACGTAAAAAAATTAGGAAATTGTTTTTGGCATGTAGAGAGATATGCTCTATGTGTGCACGTAAATTTTCACATAAAACCGACAATATTTGTATCTGTATAAAAAAGACAAATAATGCCTCGAGAAATAGACTATTTTAGCACCAAAAATTTGTCTTTTTTTGCACCTGGCACAAAACATATCAGTTTTTGCTGAAACAACTTTGTGAGCATGTAACATGTCAAGGTATACACGAGGCATTTTTATTTGTATTTTTTTAAAATTTGTAAATATGTTTAATTTGCATTTCAAATAAAGAGTGCATAATCCAACAAACACGTGCTTTGTAACTAGAAACAATGTTTTCACAACCAACCAAACAAACCGAGTCTTGGATACCAAACAACTGGCCAAAATTAGTCCATAATCCATTTGCAAGGTAACATGTTCTGGGCCTTGACCCGTTGAGCCCTAATAAGACCCAGATTACCAAACACGTTCTAATTGTGTCAAAGCAACAAAAAATCGGTCGGGCGGGCAGCGAGACTCGGTCATCGTTGGTGTTAGTTTTCATCTGGAAAACGGAGACTCAGAGTAGAATATGACCAGGCGGTGGCTTCACTGGGCGGTGCTAACCATCACCCCTAACCATCACTAAGAGGAACCCGTTAATGGGCCTGGACCATTAGTTCGGTTATTTCAAAAAAAAAATAGATTAAAAAATTTGCTTAGATTTCAAATTTGCCCAGATTTGAAATTTGCTTAGATTTAAAAATTACCTAGATTCAAAATTAATTTGAAATTTGCTTACTTTAAAATATGTTCGAATTTGAAATTTGCTTAACTTTAAATTTTGCTCCTCTTTAAAACTTGTTGAAAAAAGAAAAAAACATAAAAAAATTGAAAAATCAAAGAAAAACCTAAAGAAAATCGAAACCCAAAAAACCCAGAAAAACTAGACAAAAACCGGAAAAACCGAGGCGTATATGCCCCTGTATGTTAATGGGCCGCGGCCCAAACTCTCCCCTCGGGTGAAACCACGCGGCGATAATTTGTAACCATCACCCGCGGGTGATGAATTGGAATTGCCAACTTCACTTGTCGCTTTAGGGATGTAAATGGTACGGATAATTTCCGCTTCGAATCCGCTTCCATATCCGTTTTTGAGGATATGGTATGCATTTTTAGAAATCCGCCGGATATGGATACGGATGCGGATAGTGATCAAGCGGATATCCGGCAGATATGGTAGAGGATATGGTATTGATACTATCCGATGGATACGGATTATCCGCCATTTTTTGCGGATTATCCGAGGTCTACAAAGAGGATAATCCGAGAAAATTAGCCCAACCCTAAATATTTAGACAATATAGTTAGTTCATCGGTCAAAATATGTATGCTATTAGTACATAAATTGCTTTGTTGTACGAAATAGTGTGTACATTTAGCTATATTCTATAATTACAAGCATATTTTACATAGAAAAGCATACTTTTAATTTTTTATGCGTATATTTTCTTAATAATCCGTTTCCGATCCGAGTTCGGTCCGAATCCGCTCCATATCCGTAATCCGATATAATCCGCATCCGAATCCGCATCCGACCATTATCCGCTCCGATCCGAATCCGTTACAAAAATATGGTAAAGGATATGGTAAGAGCAATATCCGATCCGATCCGATCCGTTTACATCCCTATGTCGCTTGGCCATCGATCGAATTTTCTTCAGGCAATGAGTGGTGTTAGCGTCCACGAGCTAAATAAATGCCCAACGAGTAAATAGGCTGCAGCTTCTAAAAGGTTTTTTTTCCTGAGTTTATTTCCTTAGAAGATGGGCCAACAGAATATTATAATGTGTATCTGGACTGGGCCCTGTGATTCGGGGCCCTATGCGGCTGCACCTCCTGCGCATGCTCAGGACCGGCCTTGGTATGGTGCTCAGAGCCGGGCTAGCTATAAATATTTAGATGACAGCCCATTTACCGCTTTGGATTTCTAAAAGAGAATGGCACTACTCAAAAAAAAAAAATGGCACTTTCCAATGGAAATTATATTTAGCTTCGTCTTCGCACGTAAAATCTCCCACTACAGGTTAATTAATTGGTCTAATTCAATTGCCTTTGATTACTTGTCGTGTGGATTGGACCACTTTTTTTGCCCATGGGATTGGGCCACTTGGGCTGATAAACACCAAGTGGTAGAACTACAAGCATGTGATGGAATCTAGACAGGAGACTTCATGCAAAGTCCAGCATGCATCATGCCTGCATGCATATGTAATATGTTGCTTCTCGTTCGGTAGTAGTATTAGGGTCTGTTTTAGTGTAGGTTTACCCTTAGTGGAGATTGGGAGTAGGTCGCTGGATCTCATCGGCTTTATATTTAATGCAGTATCCATACCACACTAAAACAGACCCTTTAATGTTGTTCTTGGAGGTTCCTTATGTATTCTGTACCACACCGCTTTATATTTAATGCAGTATCCAGGCCCTTCGGGGCCTATCCCTGTTCAAAAAAAAAAGATTAGGTAATGTGACGAGGAAACCATCTTACAAACACGGTCATGACAATCTCACTAAATTTTGTATAGATAGTCACAGGGTGTGTCGTTCGATTATTTCAAAATTTAATCGATAATACCAAGTTTGTTTTCGGAGGGGGAAAAAGGCTTCGAACCGTCCACGTCGCCCCACGCAGGCGACCGGGCCAGCAATAAACCTCATTGCCCCCCCCCCCTCGCACCGTCGCCGACCAAAACCCGCGTGGTGCCAGCGGCGGCAGCCCACATGGGTCAGAGACGACTGGCGGCTATGTGATGAGGACATCCCTACCACACTACTACCTCCGTCATTGCAAGATGAAGACAATGCTGCTGTGAAGCTCAAGTGCAATGAAGTCAGAATTGGACCAATGACACGAGCTCGTGCGAAGCTACTTAAACAACAGATGAATTTGTTCATAAGTGATACTTTAATCGATGAGAACTTTATACTGCCTAAGTTGTATTACTTATGTATGATCAGGTATGAAGAGGAACTAAGCATCGCACGAGGAGGAGAGGAGCAGCTAGACAAGAAGATGGATGTGAAGCTGAACATGGAGCTGGACATGAAGACATCCCATGGACGCGCGAGGGAGGAGCGGGAGGCATGCGCGAGAGGAGGAGATGCAGTCCAGGCCGGCGCCAAGCCCGGTCCGACCGGCCGTGTCACCGGACCACCCGGTCCCAGCCCCGGTCCGACCGGCTTCCACGCCGGGTCCGTCCGGTCCAAACCGGACGTGACGCTTGTGCCAGCCGGGCACTATCTATATGCCCGACACCGTCGCCCGGTCACCACCCGGCGCCAGGCCCGGTTTGAACCGGCTGGCCCGGTCCCAGGCCCGGTCGACCGGCCCCCAGGCCGGCCGTGTCCGAGTCTGTCTCGACCAGATCTATTCTGGGTCGGTTATTTTCGTACTTTTTCGACCTGAGGTCATCCTGAACCCCTATATAAGTGCCCAGAACGCCCCCAAAGTAGCTTTAGACCACGTTTAAGATAAACCCTAGTTCATAGTTGTTTGCCTTGCAACTCTATTGAATCTCTAAACCATATTGCATCGATTTGGTGTTGAACCTCTGAAAAGTCTTGTGTGATCTGATGTTCCATTGGGAATTAGACGATTGCAACTTACCGCTTCATGGTCGGCGGCTACGTGCGCAAGTGTGTGGAGTTGCGAATATCTTGTAGGGTTGAGAGCTGTTCAGTACTACTTGTCATCCCCAAACTGATGGTCAAACTGAAGTGGTGAATAGAACATTGTCACAATTGTTGAGATCCATGATCAAGAAGAACCTGAAGGAGTGGGAAGATTGTTTGCCGCATGTGGAGTTTTCTTACAATAGGGCGGTACATTCTACCACAGAGCTGTGTCCTTTTGAGGTGGTGTATGGTTTCAAACCCATTACTCCACTTGATTTGTTGCCTTTGCCCATACATGAGAGAGTCAATATGGAGGCATAGAGGGCAGATTTTGTACGGAAGATACATGTGAAGACTAAAGAGTTGATAGAGAAGAAAGGCAAGAGCAATGCTGCAAGGATGAACAAGAAGCGCAAGGAGATTTTGTTCAAGCCTGGTGATATGGTCTGGGTACATTTTCGCAACGATAGGTTCCCGAAGCTGCGGAAGTCCAAGTTGCTTCCTCGTGGTGCTGGTCCTTACAAAGTGCTTGCCAAGATCAATGATAATGCTTACTCTATAGATCTTCCAGTTGATGAGTTTGGTGTCAGCAATTCTTTCAATGTCGCTGATTTAACACCATAAGACGGAGAAGACCTTGGAGCGTCGAGGTCGACGCCTTTTGAAGGGGGGGGGGGAGATGATGAGGACATCCCTACCACACTACTACCTCCATCATTGCAAGATGAAGACAATGTTGCTGTGAAGCTCAAGTCCAATGAAGTCAGGATTGGACCAATGACACGAGCTCGTGCGAAGCTACTTAAACAACAGGTGAATTTGTTCCTAAGTGATACTTTGATCGATGAGAACTTTATACTGCCTAAGTCGTATTACTTATGTATAATCAGGTATGAAGAGGAACCAAGCAACGCACGAGGAGGAGAGGAGCAGCTGGACAAGAAGATGGACGTGAAGCTGGACATGAAGACATCCCATGGACGCGCGAGGGAGGAGCGGGAGGCATGCGCGAGAGGAGGAGATGCAGTCCAGGCCGGCGCCAGGCCTGGTCCGACCGGCCGTGCCACCGGACCACCCGGTCCCAGCCCCGGTCCGACCGGCTTCCACGCCGGGTCCGTCCGGTCCAAACCGGACGTGACGCTTGTGCCAGCCGGGCACTATCCAGTATGCCCAGCACCGTCGCCCGGTCACCACCCGGCGCCAGGCCCGGTTTGAACCGGCTGGCCCGGTCCCAGGCCCGGTCGACCGGCCCCCAGGCCGGCCGTGTCCGAGTCTGTCTCGACCAGATCTATTCTGGGTCGGTTATTTTCGTACTTTTTCGACCTGAGGTCATCCCGAACCCCTATATAAGTGCCCAGGACGCCCCCAAAGTAGCTTTAGACCACGTTTAAGATAAACCCTAGTTCATAGTTGTTTGCCTTGCAACTCTATTGAATCTCTACACCATATTGCATCGATTTGGTGTTGAACCCCTGAAAAGTCTTGTGTGATCTGCTGTTCCATTGGGAATTAGACGGTTGCAACTTACCGCTTCGTGGTCAGCGGCTACGTGTGCAAGTGTCTGGAGTTGCGAATATCTTACAGGATTGAGAGCTGTCGCATTGGCGACAGGGACCAATCGAGAGATCTCGTTGCGTCATACAAGTTATCATCCACTTCATCAAGTTATCTCCGCTGTGTTCATCCCGTGATCATCATCACCACCGTTGCTTACTGAGAAGATCGGGCCACCCCTTATCACTGTGCTACTTGGAGATGGCCTCAACATGGCAGAGGTGGATGACCATTATGGCAGTGTTTTGGTGGCAGTGGTGGCGATGGGGCTCGCGTCGAAGCTGCATGGGGCGGCTATGAGCGGCAGTGCACTCCATCATGTCGAGAGATGTGCCTAGATTTGGACTCGTGAGGGCCTGATTTGGGCTTTTTACGCTATGTCCGCCATGGATTTTGCCATGTAGTTCTCCCTAGCCCCTCCCGTCATCGCTGGGAGGAGGGGGTGCACGTCCCCTAGCCCTAGCTGGACTGGTTGGGGCGCCAGGTCTGGGATGACAGGCCCAAATCTGGTGTCCCATGGCCGCTTGGCAGACTCATATCAGGTGTCATGGGGCGTGACTTACTGGTGGTACAGAGGTGCGTGTGCTATCGGGCTTGTTGCCCTTATGCTACCGAGGGCTAGTTGTTTGACACCGGCTTCCCTCGTCATATGTCGTTTCCCTATCATGGTTGTGGTTGTCCTAACGCGGGTGCTTGATCATGGAAGCCGGGGAAGGGATAGAAGGTGGACTGCGCAAGGGACTCTACGACGAGCGATGTGGGGTGGTGATGGTCCCTATCTTTGTGTGGACGAGGTGGAGCAGGCGGCAGGGGATCCCAGTGGCGGACCCAGACCAAATGTTGAGTGGGGGAAATTCAGCTGAGTGGGGCTGTTCTAGTGGAAATTCCAAAAAAATTGCAACTTTTGCTTCAAATACAAACAAATAAGACTGAAATTTCAAAAACTGAGTGGGGGCCACTGCCCCCACTCAGCTATACATGGGTCCGCCCCTGGGGGATCCTAGTGTTGGCGGCGCTTCGGCAAAGGCATCTCCCTGATCATGTACGTTCTGGAAGCCTTGCTCGGAGATAGTGCGTGGTTAGGTTTACCAGACGTGTTTTGTGAAGGTTTTTCCGGGTGAAAACTCAGCGCTCCGGGGCCAACGGTGGTAATGTCTACGGTGGTTGTAACCCCACCACCCCCTTGGGGCGCCGTTGTGGGTTCTTTTCCACGTTAGCGTTCTGGGTGAAAACCCTTGGCTGTTTGTCTTAATGACAACAACGTGATGCGTCGTTACCCTCTTGAGGGCGTTGTTGTGGAGCTCTGGTTCTCCTCATTCCCGCTTCAGTGTCTTTGGTGGCAAGTCTGGTTCCCGATGTACGTTTTGTTTCATCTTTGATCTGATTTATAAGATGGTTTTTTCGCCAGGTTGTATCGGTTCGACCATTTTACAAAAAAAAAAACGGTTTAAAAGTCTATTTAGAGGAGGAATACGAGCTGAATATTCTCGGCTACATGAGGAAGCATTCAGTAGAAACCTTGGCCGTCTATCTCGATGACGCCAACGTGATGCATTGTTACCGTCTTGAGGGTGTTGTCATGGAGCTCCGGTTTTCCATGTACTTTTTATTTCATCTTTGATTAGCTTTATAAGATGGTTCGCTCATCACACATTGTATTGGTTCGGCCCGTTTTGCTTTATTTATAAAGTGGAGAAAAAACCCGTTTCAAGGAGGAGTACGAGCTGAATATTCTCATTTTTTTGAAAGCAGACTATTCTTATTGTTAGAACCACATACTCACACACTAGTCACTAGACTCCACGACACGCATACCACGCGTTTGGACAATGCATGCTGGAAGATGTTTCATGAAATCGGCTGCTGATTTCCTCCAAAAGATGTTGCAGGTCTTGCTGGTCAAACTAAAAAACGAACCACTAGCTTTGCTAGTCTGGGTCTCCGAGTGCAAGTCTTTGTCAAGATCGATACATAACCAACAACTAGTAGTAGTACTAGCTACTCCTGGTTAGGGAACAAGTGTAGTACTACTTACTGTACGACAACTAATTAAGATCCGACGCGGCTAAGTGTTTCCATTTATAGTGGCAATATACTGTATATGTAGATGCAGATGCGTGCACGCCACACTCCGCGCGCGACGAAGTTAATGCTCCTGTGTGCACTGCACCGGGTGCACCTACCAGACCCGCACTTTCCATGAAACTTCCGCACGAATCTCCGCGACGTACGGACGGCCCATGTTGCTGCCCGCGTCGATCCCACGTAGGCAACTGTCGTCACGGAGCTACGTCTACCCATGAAAAGGTCCACGAAAGTTTCTCGATCCGACGTAGTGTAACTTACGTACCGTGCCAATGCCAATGGATAAGCACTTGACCTTGACTCTCTCGTCCACGCTGCAAACGCCTATATAAACAAGCACCGCCTTGACGATAAAACATTCGACACTTCGCTAACACAAGAGTGTCTAGTTACGCAAAATCTCTCGGCGTGTACGCGACAGTTCGCAAAAAAAAAAAAAGCTAATTCATTATCACAATAATGGAGGCGGCCAGAGGTAATGATACACGGTCGTCGACGGCGACGCTGCTGCAGCTGCTGCTGACCCTGTCGTCGCCGGCAGCGGCGAGCAGGGCCATCGACAAGAATAAGCGGGTGCGGCTGCCGGCCGAGCGCGGCGGCGAGTTCAAGTGCCGGACGTGCGGCCGCCGGTTCGCCACGTTCCAGGCGCTGGGCGGCCACCGGACCAGCCACAAGCGGCCGAGGGTGCGCGCCCATGGCCTAGACCTTCTGCTCGGCGCTCGCCCAGGTAAGGCGAGGGGGCCCGTGGCGCACCGGTGTGGCACTTGTGGCCAGACGTTCCCGACGGGGCAGGCCCTCGGTGGGCACATGCGCCGCCACAGGCCCTTGTCGTCCGTAGGCGCCGCCGCCGCCGCCTCTTCGAAGTGGACGGAGGCGGACACATCATCGTCGTCGACGTCCGACTTGTCTTTCCAGCCTGATGAGGACGCGTTTCCTACCTTTTTCGAGTTTATATGAGGGATTAGCAGCACTGTATGATAGGCTTGGGATTGGTTCGTTTCAAGTGGTTTGCTCTACGCTTGAGGAACGCACTTGCGTGCATATCGCATGCATGCATGCGCACGCACACACACCTTACTTCGTCAATGGGTAGTGTGGCGATCTATTGTACATGGAAAATATGTGTAAATGTGTGCTATACAGCCAGTGGTGAAGTGAACGAATGCGCCACAAGTTTCATTTATTTTTTTAAAAAGTTGTATTTTGAGAACGCACAAAAAAGGATAAATTACAAGTGCAAAAACGAGTTGCTTTTTTTCCCTTTTTTTTTCACAGCCAGAAATTTGTCTTTTTTTTTTCTTCTGGTAGCCTACATTTGAACTTCTTTACAAAACTCAACAGAGAAATATACAGAGCACGTGTGTACATATTTTTTGGATTTTTGAAAATTCTAAGTACTATTTCCAAATTTTGTAAGAAACGAACTCACAATAGGATCCAAATTCTACGCACATTCTACACGTAAGCCAAGAGAAAGCCAAGTCAAGAGATGGGAGGACCGAGGACCTTGACTATAAAGGGATGGCACAAGAGTCCAAGACCCCACTATAAGATGCAAGTTCTTCGCATCCATCAAAACGCAAGCCTTCAAGCCAACACAAGCCGGATAGATCTAGAGCGATCCGCCTAGTTTCGTCGTTATGCATTGAGGTTCCCACCTAACTCAAAGCTTTCAACTATACTATTAGTACCAATCAAAGCAAGTCCTATGATTAATATCCACACAAGGGTCCCGAGCTTGGGTAAAAGTCGTGCCCCATTACCATTGGTGATATGAGCAGACCTCAATGACAAAAAAAGTATCATCATCGTACGCTTGCGAAACACCTAGGTTTACCCCTCAATATGAAATAAATTTGCGTCATCTAATTGTCAAAGGCCGTGTCTTCAAGCTCATGCTCTGGACTTACTTGTTTTGTTCTCGCACCCACAATGAAAATCCTTGTCCTGGACTTTCAAGATAGGTTTGTGTGTACCACGTCCCTAAAGGTGTTTGACGCATAGTATTGTTACATAGCTCGTAGGTGTTTTTTTTGTTTACATCTTGTAGTGGGTCGATGTTTGTTGGCCAGTCCATGTATTTTGCATAGGCTGTGTTTGCTATTGTTGGTTTGCTCTTGCTTAAATTGAGTAATAGGTGTTGCGGTCAGAAACCCACCGGCGAGCAGCGACGGGCAACACAGTAGAGCCGGGAGGCTCCCAAGACTGCGGCTGGCCCTGGTCCCTCCGAGCGACGGCCCGCAAAGACTCGGCACGCACGTCCGATGCTGGTGCAAGGGCGTGCCACCTGACCTATACCTGGTCAGGAAGGTGATGGATGTGCCTCGCTTAGTTTCCTGCATGGCATACACGTAAACATTAAATACGAGCCTCGATCGGCTCTCAGGTTGTCCTGTAGATCGGCTCAAAGAGCCGATCCACCCATGATCCGTACGGGGTGTACGAATATATGGTGGTCCTGCTTGATCAAGATAAAGCTAAAACGACCTACTACGATTTAGGGTTCTCACCACATAATCGGAACATCCTACTCGTGATTGAGCCTGGCGGCCACGCACGGTGATCGTAAGCCGACCCTAGACAAGGCCTAAAAACCAACACGAGGTTGATCCCCGGAACATCCTGTCGAGGGCTAGCAAACTACACCCTACGCGCCACCTGGATCCTTCAACCCGTTTGTAAGGCCTAACTATGCAGATATTAAACTAATCCTTGAAGAACAAGGAGCAACCATAACGGATTGGATCTACTAAATAATGATCAAGCGGGTGCCGCCCTTACACCTAAGATAGGCGTAAGGGCGGCTAGATGTCTAAGGGTTGCACGACGATAGCATATGATACGATGAACAATGCTAACCCTAACACATCTAAGATAACTACGTTGCTCGCCATCAAAAAGGCTTCGATACGAGCAACGCATGGACAGCGAATAAACGTGTATCGCCTAGATCGCAAGATGCGATCTAGGCAGACATGATGCTTACCCGGAAGAAACTCTCGAGACAAGGGAGTTGGCGATGCGCCTAGATTGGTTTGTGGTGAACGTGATTGTTGTTTATTTCATAAACCCTAGATACATATTTATAGTCCGTAGACTTTCTAATCGTGGGAATAATCCCAACCGGGCACGAGCCAAACTCTATCTAACCGATACGTATCCTACTATATTACAGATACACGGGCAAACTAGCCTAAACTTTGCATATAAGGCCGATTCACGTATTTCCTCCATGTATATTCTTCAAGCCCATCTTGATCGCGGCCCACCTCTGACTCGGTCAAATTCTGGTGATAACACATGCCCCCCTGGTTTTGGAATTGATAATTCCAAAATCACTCCGCTCTTTCTTCGTCGGGTCATGTCGTGGCAGAGCAAAACCGTCGCAGTATTCTTCATCATGATGCCTTGCCTTCTCAACTTCTCTGCAAGATTTGATAGCTTCAGCATCACTTCCTCGGAAACTGCAATGGCATTAAATCTCCACTAGGTTCCCCCTTATTTAACTGTGCCGACCGATTCGCCTCTTCATCCCCCTCCTCTGTTCTAGCTATTGGCACCGAAAAAACCCTCTTTCCCTGTAACAATGTCTTCTTCTTCCTCTGTCTCCTCCGGCCTCTCTTTCCAATCCTCTTCCTCGAGCGAGCCGATATCAGAGCCAGAGTGGGACTTCGGCTTCGCGTCAGATGGCCCACCAGAAGCCCTCGTCGGATCAGATGGCGACCTGCCCCTGACTGATGGGGAGGGCGACCTCCAGTTCCTCATTGAAGGGGAACTGGAGAGCGAGAGCGAGGATGACCTCCAATCCTGGGGGAACCCCACTTCCTCCGATAAGGAGGAGGAAGAGGAAGACGAGGAAGAAGAGGAGGAACAGGAAGAAGAGGAGGAAGACGACTCCTCCTCCTCCGCTGGGTACCCGCCGGCGAAGCGCTTCCGCGCTTGGGCGGACAGTGAAGATGATGATGATGACGAGGAGGAAGAAGCTCCGGCCGAGGGCTGGGGTAGCAGCGACGAGGAGTTCTCCGGAAGCAGCGCCGGCGGCAGCTACGATGCCGACGACGAGGGCAGCGAGGATTAGTAGAGTAGGATCTATAGTACTCAAGCAATTGGCTCTTCTCTTGTTCCCCCTTTCTTGAGCAATCGGCTCTTCATTGTAAAAAACCCTCCTTTTATTAATGAAGAAGTATTCCAATCAACTTTTTGCCGATAGTCAAAGTCAAACGATCTTCCAAAAGAGCCGATGGCATCGCATCGGTCTCTACCATAAAAACACGAGTAAGGCCGACCCAGCTGCCCCTCCAAACGGTAACCTGCGACCTCCGTCTGAGAAAGCAAACTCAGATCCCCAAATCGCCGCCTGAGCAGTCCCAACTTACGGCCACCCGCATCCCAGATCTCGACCGCGCCACCCCAACTCTACAGCGCATCCAATGGCGGAATCATCCAATACCAACGCCATGGTCTCCGGCCTGAAGGTAATCCTTAACCGCCCCTTGCAGTCCGAACGTAGCGCCTTGCTCTATCTTTTCGCAGCAACAGAAACGGCCCTGACCCTGCAGATGACAGCTTCCCTTTCAGGCTCCTTTCCACCGCTCTAGTAGTCTTTTTCTGCAACAGCTCACCGCTTTCGAAGAAGGTTATGATGCAGGATCAGCCGATGACACCCCAATCGGCTTCTAAAAACAGAGCATCTACCAGTGCCAGCTGCCCCCCGAGCCTCAGTCCAGGCGAGAATAGCGGTGAGGATGCACAGATCAGACAAAGGGCTTTGAACTCAGGTAATTCTGAGATAGCCACCGTGCGGAGCCAGCCAAACTTGCCCTCCTCGATCGCTTTTTCTTCCGTTGCAAGCCGATATTGTAGACGAAACACCAACGGCTTAATGAACAAAAGGCTGCCTTGCATGCCAAAGCCGACGCTTCGACGATGCATCGCTGAACTGGCGCAAAGGGTTGGAAGTCCTCGAAGAGAAAGTTCAGGCACCAAAATCGGCCCATTGCAGCCGAGGAAGCTCTCATTGTTCACCCCCTCGAGGAAGCAGAAGGCCTCAAAGCTGAACGGAAGACCGACTTGGTGAAAATTCGCGTCTTGAACACGCAGCGGGTAGATCTTGTGTAATTTGTACTAGAGTCGATGGCTGTGCATCGGCTTTGTTTCTTAGCTCTAAAGTCGATGCCCGTGCATCGGCTGTATACCATGAGAATTTTTTTTTACTGGCCGATTTTCTATCGGCCCCCAATATTTCACTGCACATGTATCGCACATGTTCATCTGATTAAGTGCCCCCCGAGCCGAATCTGCCAGGTAACTGCGGATATCGGCTGCGTAGTTAGCCAAGGCACTGTATCCGAACGTCGGCTCCGTTAGGATTAATGTTGACTCTCATCAGCCGACGTAAAACCGCTGCCCATTAGGTCGATGTTGAGCACAGGCAGAACGTATGGTGAGGATAATTTTGGCCGATTGCTGGAATCGGCTTCCATGTTGATTGAATCGCTCAATGAAGGTTTTGCAATGTTCCTCCACAGATCTTTGGGGCCGATCCCAAGGATCGGCCTCGCCACGTTTGCCCATAGTTTGTTCTTGCTATACGGTCAGGCCGGTGGATAAGACCAGCCTAACCCCATCCTTTGTCACGTCGATGCGCTCGCAGTCGTCCAAATTGATGCACGAGAGTGGCTCTTGGCCTGCTTGTCTCCCAAGCGTTCATGCCGGCCGTTGAAATCTCGGCTGAGTCATCCGCATGGACGACCTCTACCTCATCTCCATCCCATTGTATAACGCATTGGTGCATCGTGGATGGAATGCAACGATTGGCGTGGATCCAATCTCTTCCCGGTGAGGACAGCATAGGTGCTCTTGCTATCGACAATAAAGAACGTCTTAGGGATGGTTTTCCTTCCTACGGTCGGATCCACGTTCGGAACACCTTGTGCGTCGGACGCTTGGCCGTTGAAATCGCTCAATGTCACGTTGGTCTTGATCAGATCCGAGCTAGAGCGTCCCAACCGACGTAGCATGGAGTATGGCATAATGTTGACTGCCGCTCCGGTGTCCACAAGCATCTTGTTGACAGGCTGCCCATCGATATAACCTCGCAAGTACAGGGCCTTCAGATGCCTGTAGCTTCTTTCTCGTGGCTTCTCAAAGATAACTGGCCGTGGGCCGTAGTCAAGTTGTGCCACGGGTGCCTCGTCTAATCCTGGAGCACTAAACTCCGTCGGAAGGATGAATACCATGTTTGTGCCAGCCGATGTTTCATCATCGGCTTTCCTTTGCTTGGGGCGCCACTCTTTCCTTTGTGGCCGACCTTCTTCGTCCAGGGTTCGCTGAATTTTAGCGGCCAGATCAGGCCGCGCCTTCCTCAACGTGTGCAGGTACAACCTTTCGGCTTCCTCCAAACCACGTAGTCGCTGAACCCTACGCTTTTGGGAACGGCTGAGTCCATCAGGGCACCACCTTGGCCGGTGGTACTTATCTTCTTCTTTGTCATCGTCTTCCAATTCCTCGAGATCTTCCACCCGAGAGGACTCAGCGTGCTTGTTCCGAGGCGGGAGAGGCCCTAGACGTTCGAACACGGACACGTTAGCTGCATCCTTCCTCTTCTGTCTACATTCTGGGCAGTTGCCGATTGTAGGCAATCGGCTCATTCCTGAATCCCAGCAGTGTCTGAAGAAGGGACAGTCCCAGTGCCTATCCTCGTCGTCTTGCTCTCTTGACCTTTCCTTGGCGTGGCGCTCATATCTCTCCTCGTCGCGATCATGCCGACGATGTCTCCTGGCGTCCCTAGCCAGACGATCTCTTTCATCATCGTCGTTGGGCCGTCGGCGTTGGTCATATTGACTCACATACTTGTTGAGGAGGTGATCAGAGAGAGGTCGCTGATATCTCACATTCCTTACTTCTCCCTCTGTGATGTAGCGCTTGCCATCGTGACGGAGCCGATCGCGTGGAACGGCTTCCTCGGTGTCCTTGCTACGAGAGCAGCTGCCCTCGTCTCCGCCCTTACCAGAGTGGTGTCCAGGTCCTACCATGTTGATGTTGAACGAGAATCCTGGCTGGCACCCTCCAGGGTAAGTGCACTCCACCATGTTAACGGCGGGGAAGGGGTGAGTGTCGACTTTCATGGCGTACTGGTTGAAAATTAGACGTCCTTGTTCTATCGCCATTTGGATCTGCTGACGCCACACCCTGCAGTCGTTGGTGGTATGGGAGAACGAGTTATGCCATTTGCGGTATGGCTTTCCGTTCAGCTCTCGTACCGTGGGGATTTTGAGGCCTTCGGGTAACTTCAGCTCGCTTCTCCTTAAGTAAGAGGTCAAAAATTTGCTCGGTTTTAGTTACGTCAAAATCAAACCCTCCGGGCGGACTCGGTGGCTTAACCCATTTGCGGGATATGGGGGTTGCCCCCGAGTCCATTCAGCCATCGCTACCTCTTGATCTCCCGTGGACCCTTCATCTTCTTCTGTTTCAACCAGGACTACTGCACGCTTGAATTTGTCCTAGTACAGCTCTGGGTGGCGCTGCTCATATAATGACAGTTTCTGAACCATGTGCGCCAGTGAAGGGTAGTCTGCTTGGGAAGCCATATCCTTGATCGGTGATGCGAGACCCACCACCGCCAACTCGACTGCCTCCTTTTCGGTCAAACGAGCCGAATAACATCGGTTCCTCACGGCCCTGAAGCGCTGGATGTATTCTGACACCGTTTCTCCGCGCTTCTGACGTACTTGTGCTAAATCGGCAATGCCAGCCTCGGAAGCCTCTGAGTGATACTGCATGTGGAACTGCTCTTCCAACTGCTTCCAAGTCCGGATTGAGTCTGGTGGCAGCGATGTGTACCATCCGAAAGCCGATCCTGTGAGGGACCGTGCGAAGAACCTCACACGCAGCTCATCCGATGCTGAGATCGTGCCCGACTGTGCCAAATATCGGCTCACATGCTCGATGGAGCTGGAACCATCTGATCCATTAAACTTGGAGAAATCAGGGAGCCGATATTTGGGTGGTAGCGGGATCAACTCGTACTCGTTGGGGTACGGCTTGGAATAGCCGATTGTCCTCCTTTTCGGCACCATACCGAACTGGTCTCTCAGGATTGTACTGATCTGATCCGCGGTGCTTGGCTGCAGGAGTCGAGCTGCGAAGATTCGCCGGAGTGGCATACTTAGCCAGCCATGCTTGCTTTTCCAGCTCTGAGCCAAATGCAGGAGCTGAGCTCCGGAGGTTTGTCGGAGTGGCATACTTAGCTAGCCACGTCTGCTTCTCAAGATCTGTTCCCGAAGCTCCTCCTGTTGTTCCAGAAGCCCCTGCTGTTGCAGTCCGGTTTGTGAGTGCCCGATTATCTGCGATCTGGCACGTATGTGCACGTGTATCCGTGAGGGATCTCCTTAGGCGCCTCATGCAAGAACTGGTAGTCGCTAGGGTCACCACCGATCTTGTAGACGACGTATGCCGGTGAACTCGGCACTTCTGGTGCTGCCAATGCGAATGGCAGCGGCGGACGGGACTGGAGTGGCATCTCTCCTTGGTAAGTCCCGAGAGCTGGTCCTGACGGAGAGTACTGATGCCTCATGATTTCCTGGATCACCCGAAGAGCGACACGCTCCAAAGTGTTCACCGAGGCTCTCGGAATGGCGGTGTAGCGAATGAGCTACCATGAAGTTAATCTCCTGACGCAGGGACCTGGTGCGTTCTTCTGACGGGGCGGACAGGTCCACTCCATCGAGCGCGCCTTCAGGTGAGAACCCTTTTGAAAGTATAGAGATGGTAAACCTAGAGGGGGGGGGTGAATAGGTTTCTACAAATTTTAATTCTTTCTTTGCAATATTAGGCTTTGCGGAATATAAAGATGAGCCTAATGCAAACTAGGTGAAGCAACCTATATGAGGATACAACTAACTCGAGCACGAAGGCTCTCACAGAGCGATTAAATCACAAGTAAGGAGTTCGGTTAGAGATAACCGATAGCACGCGGAGACGAGGATGTATTCCCGTGTTCCCTTGCTTTGCAACAAGGTACGTCACGTTTGGAGGAGTGGAGGTCCCACGAAGGATTCCCCGCGCCACGAAGGCTCACCCTATTCTCCGGAGCCTATCCCACGAAGGAATAGCTCACTCACTTGTGGTAGACTTTGAGGTAGCCTCCAAACCTTCACAATCTTGCCCGGAGCAAATCCACAGCCCGGATGCTTCCGGACTCCTCTTGCCTACCTAGGGATTCCAAGGAACCCTAGGAAGCAAGCTTCTCAATGAATACAAGGGGGAATGAGATTTGGCTTGGTAGAACGGTAGATCGGGTCCTCCTCTAATGATTCCCCGGAGGGATTTGAGTTTGGGTGGAGGAGGAGGGAGATCTGAGGCTTTTGGTGTTTCTAGCAATGGAGTAAGAGAGAGAGAGCTCAAGAACAGCTTGTAGTGTAGTGCCTAACCCTTCCAAGGTAGAAGAAGGGGTATTTATAGTGTTCTTCAAAAACTGGCCGTTGGTCAACTTGCCACATCAGATTTTCTTCGAGGAATCCGGTTGACCGGGTTTGGCGCCGGACAGGCCGGTCCACAGCCCGGTCAGACCGGGCCACAGACCGGGCTGGCCGGTTTCCAACCGGAGCTGGGACCGGGTCTTGACCGGGCAGGCTTCTGAGCTTACTGGATGGCGCCCGGATGTCACAGGCGCAAAGTCCGGTTGCTGACCGGGCCGCTCGGTCTGGTGCCCGGTCAGACCGGGCCATGGACCGGAGCAGCCGGTCCGAAACCGGGCTGGTGACCGGACGCAGACCGGAGGGCTCGCCTTCTTTATCGGAACTTGCCCGGATGGCACCGGTTGAGGGTCCGGTTGGCGACCGGGCTGTCCGGTGCCAGGGCCGGTCCGACCGGATCTGTGACCGGCCAGGCTCTGAAAAACCTGCTGATTTTTCGTCGAATTGGGGGGGTCTCCCGTTGCCTTTTGTTCCACTGCTACACCATCATACCTCTTTGGCTAATACCTGAAAGTCATCTTGTAGACATGTATTAGCCCAAATACTCTAGAGATACATATAGATATTATGATGACAAACCGAGCTAGAGATACATATAGATATTATGATAAGCTCTAAACCTTGATTCCATATAAGGTATTACGACAGCTCCCCCATAATGTGTGCACTTGGAGAATTTGCGTTTGAATGCAAAGTGCACCATTTGTGGAATATGAGAAGCTCCCCCAATATCTTTAGGAAACAAGCATGGTATGGACAAGTATATCAAGATATATAAGCATAAAGCATGATTATCCATAAAGCATGATTATCCTAACATAGAGTAGCACACCTAATAGTCGTCCATACATATCCATACATGAATTATTCAAAGTAGAAAATGGTTCTTGAGAAATCAAAGCAAATACGCACAAGCCATATAAAATCCAAATAAAGCAACTCCCATGGCTTGTGACCATCAAAGAACCCCGTAATTCTAGGCTCTACTCACTTATGGATAATCATGCTTTATGGATAATCATGCTTTATGCTTATATATCTTGATATACTTGTCCATACCATGCTTGTTTCCTAAAGATATTGGGGGAGCTTCTCATATTCCACAAATGGTGCACTTTGCATTCAAACGCATAAATTCTCCAAGTGCACACATTATGGGAGCCGTCAGTAATACCTTATATGGAATCAAGGTTTAGAGCTTATCATAATATCTATATGTATCTCT
>NC_061510.1:234997400-235051087 GCF_022539505.1 Lolium rigidum | reverse complement strand
TTCCACCTGATGCCATGTGAGCGGGTTCTGTGAAAAGAGCCGATGAGGTCGGCTTCGAGTATCGCTTTGACCTTGTCATACTTCTTCTTGAGCTCCTCGGTCAAATCCTCGTACGTGACTGGAGTGCCCTCCGCCATCTCGGATGTAGATGGCGATGCGGTTGATGTCGAAGATTGTCCCACCGGGCGTGCCAGAATGTGTTGCGGTCGAGAACCCACCGGCGAGCAGCGACGGGCAACACGATAGAGCCGGGAGGCTCCCGGGACTGCGGCTGGCCCTGGTCCCTCCGAGCGACGGCCCGCAAAGACTCGGCACGCACGTTCGATCGTCTGGTGCAAGGGCGTGCCACCTGACCTATACCGGTCGGGAAGGTGATGGATGTGCCTCGCTTAGTTTCCTGCATGGCATACACGTAAACATTAAATACGAGCCTCGATCGGCTCTCAGGTTGTCTTGTAGATCGGCTCAAAGAGCCGATCCACCCATGATCCGTACGGGGTGTACGAATATATGGTGGTCCTGCTTGATCAAGATAAAGCTAAAACGACCTACTACGATTTAGGGTTCTCACCACATAATCGGAACATCCTACTCGTGATTGAGCCTGGCGGCCACGCACGGTGATCGTAAGCCGACCCTAGACAAGGCCTAAAAACCAACACGAGGTTGATCCCCGGAACATCCTGTCGAGGGCTAGCAAACTATACCCTACGCGCCACTGGATCCTTCAACCCGTTTGTAAGGCCTAACTATGCAGATATTAAACTAATCCTTGAAGAACAAGGAGCAACCATAACGGATCGGATCTACTAAATAATGATCAAGCGGGTGCCGCCCTTACACCTAAGATAGGCATAAGGGCGGCTAGATGTCTAAGGGTTGCACGACGATAGCATATGATACGATGAACAATGCTAACCCTAACACATCTAAGATAACTACGTTGCTCGCCATCAAAAAAGCTTCAGTACGAGCAACGCATGGACAGCGAATAAACGTAGTCGCCTAGATCGCAAGATGCGATCTAGGCAGCATGATGCTTACCGGAAGAAACCCTCGAGACAAGGGAGTTGGCGATGCGCCTAGATTGGTTTGTGGTGAACGTGATTGTTGTTTATTTCATAAACCCTAGATACATATTTATAGTCCGTAGACTTTCTAATCGTGGGAATAATCCCAACCGGGCACGAGCCAAACTCTATCTAATCGACACGTATCCTACTATATTACAGATACACGGGCAAACTAGCCCAAACTTTGCATATAAGGCCGATTCACGTATTTCCTCCATGTATATTCTTCAAGCCCATCTTGATCGCGGCCCACCTCTGACTCGGTCAAATTCTGGTGATAACAATAGGTGATCGTAGAGAGAACGCAGATTCGGAGAAATACTACCTTCAAAAAAACTAGCCTTCAACTTTCAAGAATACACTCGAGCATCATTGTCTTTTAACAAAAAATAGCTAGGAGGGCAATAGACCTATAACACGACCTATCTATTAATTGCCATCTAACCATGTAACCATGCAATAGGATTGGTAGGTTTCAAATATTGTATGCATAAGATATTTCAAAGTTATTTGTAGCTTTCCCTTGTTAGCGGTTGTAAGTTTTAGAGCCTTTTGAAATCAGCAAAATCAGTGCCTCCGAAACAAGGGAATTCACCACACACCCCAATCCAATATACGGTTATCTGATGATAGAATGATCACACATGTTGAACAAGGAACTATAGATAGTAATGACGGAATGCCACCGAAAAATCAGCATCAGGCTCCAAATCTTCACCAATTGGTGAGAAAATAATCTTATGTTACCCGTGTGAACTATGTGCCCAGCCATCGGACCACTAGCAAAACAAGAATATCATGTCTATGTGAGAAAACATTGCATGTCCTCGAAGAGCACAAAACCCATCCAATGTGATAAGAGTGCCACCCTCATGCTCTCCCTAGAGCATATCCGCACATCCAGCCGCAAGCTCATCACCAACCTCATGGGATAACTCATCACCAACCTCATGGGATAACTCATGATTGCCTTGAACTTTGGAGGAGGCTTCTATGAGCGGCCATCCATCCTAGCTCCCAAATGTGTATGTGTATCCTTGATGTTTCCACTTACTCCTGATTGAGTTGTTGGAGAGGTCAGTTGTACATTGACATCTTCTTGATATTAACATATTATGCTTTATTGGAAAATGGGTCTATATGCATACATATGTGTTGCTTCTCGCTAAGATTTAGGCACTTTCAATTTTTAACCTCACATATTGCAGCATGGTTCTCACCAATAAGTTTCATATACACATTTGAAGAGCAAACTATCCGGTTTTACTCACAAACATATCGATCGACGGGTAAGTGTGTTTTTTGAGATACATGACAATGCAGTACTTTTGTTGAAGGCTTGGCAATAAAATGGTTGTGTGCATTCATACTGAGGCCTGAGTATTTCCCTTAACATTCAATCTTACTCACAAAATCGATATAATTATGCGTGTGATCGGTATAGACCATGCTATTTTAGATACATGACAAGGCATCACGGTTTTCCGAACACTTGAAGAGCAAACCATTTAGTTTTACTCACAAATATACCGATCCTCGCATAAGTGTGTTTTTGTGTTTTTGAGATACATGACAATGCAATACTTTTGTTGAATACTTGGCAATAAAATGCTTGTGTGTATATTCATACTGAGGCCTAAGTATTTCCCTTACCATTCAATTTTACTCACAAAAGCGATATAAGTATGCATGTGATCGCCTGATCGGTATAGACCGTGCTATTTTAGATAAATGACTAGGCACCGCGTTTTGTCGAACACTTTGCAATAAAATGGCTGCGTGCATTCATACAGAGGCCCGAGTATTTCCCTTTTTTCCATAAATCGCGACTAAGACACTAGCTACAAACCTCTCACACTCCACTCCACCACACGCATACCACACGCATGCGAATATTGAATGATTTGATGAACTTGACTGGTTATTTCCTCCTCATATCTTGTTTGGTACTCGACTTTTTTTTGTAGACTTAGAGGGCATAATCCTCACATGGATTGGATGAAACCCCTACCTTTATTCAATCCATATAAAACCCCAACACCCAATCCACTAGGTAACATTATTATAATGGGAACTAGAGAAAATATAGTAGGAAAAAATGGGAAAAGTGGGGATTAAAGTTGCCCAATACACTAGAGCCAATCATGCTTTTAGCAACATAAGTGAGGATTTGAGATTTGATGAGGATTAATTCCAACTAATCGTCACAAAAGCTCTAGTACCAAACAAGGGCTCATGAGGTGGCAGCATGACCTAGAAGCTGGCAGTTTTTTACATTGACTCGCTCTAACAAGTTTCACAGGATTAATATCCAAGTCTTTAGCTAGGTCATTGGCGGTACTATACTAGCCTTTGGGTGCAAAGTCCCGGTCTTCCACATGTTAACAAACTACCTACCAGAGAATAGCTATTCCCTGGCCGGAGGCCAAGAAACAAGGGAAATATGGTAGATTGACACGCTCAAGTGTTTCCATTTGCAGCTACAACGTGCCACATGCGACGAACTCAAGAACACGTCATTATTCCTACGCGCACGATTCCGCTATCGAGCCCTTGTCACTCACTACCAGTCTACCAAGCTCGCAGCTTCCCAGAAACTTCTGGCACGAATATAACTCGACCCAACACGAAGGACACTTGCACACACCAATTAATGTGATGCAGCCTCCTGTCGTCATATGCACGTCCACGCACCAGACAAGAATCGCATCGATGATCCAGAGCTTGACTTGACTCCGCTGGTCCGCCCAATGTCTAAGCTTGCTTAGCAGTAGCTGCAGATCAGTTCAGAATCAGATCTTGCTCGCTAGCTCTACGCGCATTAGTATACCTCGGCATGGCAGCATGCAACGCTCGCGCCTATATATATACTACATGGATTACATTGGCTTCACACCAGACATTCCATTGATACATTAGAAGTACGTGTTCAGAACTTCAGATCGACTTGTAGACGTTAATCGAGCTAGCTAGCTAATAGCAATGGACATGACGAGAAGTAATACACGGTCGCCTCCGGTGAAGCTGATTCAGCTGCTGCTGACACTGTCGTCGCCGGCAGCGGCGAGCAGGGTGATCACCAAGTGCAGAAATAATAAGCGGGTGCAGCTGCAGGCCCAACACGGCGGCGCGTTCGAGTGCCGGACGTGCGGCCGCCGGTTCGCCACCTTCCAGGCGCTGGGCGGCCACCGGACCAGCCACAAGCGGCCGCGGGTGCGCGCTCATGGCCTAGACCTCCTGCTCGGTGCTCGCCCCGGCAAAGCGAGGGGGCCAGTGCAGCACCGATGTGGCACGTGCGGCCAGACGTTCCCCACGGGGCAGGCGCTCGGCGGGCACATGCGCCGCCACAGGCCGCTATCCGTGGGCGCCGGCACCGCCGCGACATGGACGGAGGCGACCACAGAGACATTGTCGTCGTCGCCATCGTCCGGCTTGTCTTCTGAGCGTGATGACGACGACGCGTGGCCTACTTTAATCCAGTTTATATGAGGGAGAGATTAATATAACAAGCTTGGGATTGAAGTGCATTGCTCTACGCTTGAGGAATGCACTTGCATGCATGCATGCGCACGCATTACTACCTTAGAGATCTCATTATCTTATACTACGTGTATATCGTAAATGGGTAGTGATCTATTGTAAATGGAAATTACGTGTATATGTGTCATGTACAGCTAGTGATGAAGTGAAACGGGTCCCTTTGGGACTACGTTTCGTACCGGTAGCAGGTACATGCAGAAATTGTTTGGAGTTTTGGACATGTTCTTAACAAATCAAGCAATTCAATGCTTAATTTCTCCATATACTCTACAACTCAAGTTTTAAAGTTTGTCACTCGTCAGTTCTAAAAGATATTGGACGACCCCGTTCACGAATCTAGCACTCAATACTTCTCTGCATGTGCCATCAAGTTGATGCAAAGTCGGGCGAAAAACCGTAAAAGAAATCAGTTTTTTTTTTTGCAGCTTGAGCTACATATATCTCTTTTTTTAGAAATTTTAAAACGATATTTAAAGGTTTCAAAAAAATTCTGAATACAATTCTTGATGTAGATTATATTGTGACCTACTTACGTGCAAAAATTAAATTCGAAATACATTATATTCTAGTACGCACAAAAAATGACAAAATCTGACATATTTTGATGTTTTGAAATTCTGCACTGTTCACTACTATAGATGTCAGATTTATACAACCCCGTATATAAGGTATTTTGAGTTAAAATTTCAAACAGTGGTAGAACACAACATTGTCGAGATCTATATTTATTTTAAGATTTTTTTGAAAGTTTAAACTGCGGATTTTGAATTTTTAAAAAATGAGCTACATGTTTAGACTTGGATCAAAGATTCAAGGTTGATTTCTTTGCTTAACACTATTAACCTAGAAACCTACAAACTAACTAAATTGAAGAGTTTAGACTTGAAAGTGCGTGATAGATGTGAGAAAGTGGCAACCAATAAATTAACTATTTTTCAAGTAAATGAAAACTTTATAACTTGTTGAAATTTATTATAAAAGTATAAAAAATAGGAAACATAAAGTAAAAGAATAGGAGAGCAGGAAAAAAAAAAGAAATAGAAAATTCTCACATGCTTGTAATGTGCCATAACTAATGCAGCCCAATTACGGGTGTTTGTAGGCATGAGGAGCTCCCGCGCGTTGCTTAAGGCGCAGAATAGAAGCTCAGGTATAGAAGCTCTCACATATGGACACTTCTTTTTGAACATCTATTGTGCTCGCGCGTGAAAGACGGTCGGCTGGTGGGTTGACCCAATAGAGTGCAACTTTCATTTTTCATTTTCTTTCTTCTTCTGGTTTTTATTTTTGTTTCTTTATATTTACTTCTCTTTCTTTTCTTTCATTTTCGTTTTTATGTCAGAAAGTTGATAAGTGTTCATAAGAATATTTTAGAAAATTGACATGAAACAATATTTGCGTATAGTTCAAAAAATGTTTACAATGATTTTTCCCCGTATACTTAAAAAACATGTTCAAGGGTATTTAAAAATATTCATATTGTTCAAAAAACATGTTCATGTGAAAAAAATAAAAAAGTTCACACAGTTCAAAATAGTCGTACCTGGACCGGCGCACCCATGCCAGCCCTTGAGTAGTATCAAATAGGGTTTGCCTCCGCTACACGTATCCTTGGAAGAAAGCCCAGAACAAACTACGGGTTGGGCCTGGGCTACCGCAGAACAGCAGTACACAACTCTGGGTCTTCACTTCCGGCCGGCAACCCCGCCGTCGCTCCTCCGCCTCCGCCGCCTTCGCCGAGCGCAGCCTACCCGTCGCGGGGCGCGCCACTTCTCCTATGGCTGCGGACTGGTCGTCGGCGCGCCGGGCGTGGGAGAAGTGGACCGGGAAGCACGTCGGCTCTTCCGGTCTCCCCTCCCCTCCTCTGCCCCTTCCCTGATTCACTCTTCGCTCCTTCTTCTGGTCTCTCGTGGGAACTGATCCCCATCCTCTTGCAGGGATGCCAGTTAAGGCGGCGCTGCTTCTGAACTACGACCCGACCGGACCATCTCGCCTCCTCCCCATCATGTAAGTCTCATCCCCGACTCCGAGAGCACGGGCATTTCAGCCGTTGCAGGTTTGGGGGGTTGGCGTGACGAATCTTCCCATGAGATCCTGCAGTTTCCAGATGGGAGCTATTTGGTTATTATGTAGGATGTCGAGTTAGTTCAGTCACTGTTATCGACGGCCGCGCCAGCTCGCATGCTTCAGTAGCTAGAACGTTGCATATGAATATGGAATTGTGGCTGTTTGATTGAAACTGGCCTGGAATGTTGGTTGTAGTTTAATACGAGTATCAATAATATTTCCAGCCACAGCTGCTGGAAGTTGCATGTTAAATGCCAATTTGATAAACTAAATTTTGGGATGCATTGTTTAATATGTAGTTCAATTACTGAATCGAAGATTAGTCGATTAGACAGATACAAACTGTCAAATATATGATCCCCTTTTTCATTAAGCTACATGAATGTTCAGAAATTCCAGAAGTTGAAACTCACAGTATTATTGACTTGTCCAGAGCAGAGCAAGAGGGAGCAAGATTTACTGCGGTTGATCTGCAACCGTTCATGGATTTCTTTAGAAGGAATAATCTGCAGACGGAGTTCTTCTCTATTGGGCCAAACCAGTGTGAGTCTAAATCTTCCTTACTGCCTTAGGATAGTTTATTAAACCTGATTATTGCCTTGTTATCTCCAGCAATATTGTGACTGCAAGCTACACATATGCAGATTTAGTCACCTCAATCCATGAGCACTGGTTTTGTGCCCGTTGTGTCAATTCAACAAAACACGAGGGTGAAGGAGTTTTGGTTATGCAGATTGGAGCTTACTTATTGGTATCTATGTACGTATCTCCATGTTTAACTTTTAATTCATTAACACATCTATCATGTTTCCTTTAAGTATTGTTAGTATACAGTTTGGTCTGCCAAAAGTAGTAATCAATTTACATTGGTATCTAATGCATAGGTATGATGGTTCACTTGGTTCGGCTTCACAAGCAATGATGGCTGTCGATCAGTTTGCCTGGCACTTTAACCGGAGAACACATTAACTGCTAACTTGTACAACCTCTGATCTTTTTTAATCGACGCGGGCATGTGCGTATGTAAGCTACACCCTCTACACCACTCAGCGTCAATTTAATCAGATCGGAGGGAGTATTAGCTTGTGGTTTAGTATGAACCTACAACTTATTATTTGGAATCATGGTCTGAAAATACGGTGTCTGACTTGACACAATGATATCAGTAGGTTCTTAGAGTAATAACTAAGATTCTCCTAAATGTAGCTGAATGTAATCATACAGTATTTCATGATCACGTGAGATATATTTTCACCCATTTTCTTGTATGATCCAAACAGTAGTCAGTAGGCGAGCTTTTTTTTGTCTACTTTAATGTCACACAATGATAATATAGTGAAATTATTATAATGGTTAAAACATGAAACTAGAATGAACATTAAAAGTTTATCAGGGTTGATGTGGTCATCCAAGATCCAGTTTGATATAAGCTAATGAAAACATACGAATATTCGGTGTTATAGTTCCATGTTCGATAAAAAATTGTATGGCCTACAGAAAGATTCATAGTTACATTTATGAGCATTTTACTAAATTTATTGGCTTCCTTTACTTGATATACAATTATGGCTAATTGGAGCATACCTTGTGAAAGCCCTCCACATTATACATATCCACGGCGTCTCGCTACGTACCATCAAGTTGAACTGTTTAGTACTGTTGGGCATGAACAAATCACTGGTTGTCCTTGAATTCCGTTTTATACAAAATGGAAGCTTTATTACCCCCGGCTATTGGGCATGAACAATCTTTTTGTTCATTTAAGATGTTACTGTTATTTACGCTATCTCTTGGTGCTTAATTCATTGTTATGTTCCTCCCAAGGGGAAACATGCTTCATGTTTATACTAAGTAGAATATATAGCCATTCTGAATCAGTTTCTTTTTCAGATTAATCAACTTTCTCTACAAACATGCTAAAATAATGGTGTGTTGCCTCATAAAGTATTCGCATGTGCTCAAATTATTAAGAGCAATCAACCTATAAGTACATGCGTTTTAGAAATCATTCTTTTGTACTCCATAGTAATATAATGTTAGCCTAAAAGAATGGGGTATTGAGCATCTGTTAACCTGCATACTAATATAATGTTAGCTATCTAAGGGCAGTAATTATGTGTGGTATGTAAGTGCTATAAGCTTTGTTAACATCAAAATATTTAAAGTAGGTAATAAGAACAGAGATTTACACATAACCAATCGCCTTAGTTCCCTCCTAACACAAATTTATATTTCATATGCTTGTAAACAAACGCGCACGAAACTGCACAAAAACTCACTCTGGGCATCTAAAAGAAATGGGGAACGGTTTTGCTATGTTTCAGTCAACTGAAATTTTCTTAAGTCTAAGTCACTTATAAAATGTGCTTTGAGTTGCACTTTTCTGTTAAAAAAGTGCTTTTGCACTTTTCTGATAGAAATGTGCAACTAAACCGAGTTGCACTTTTCTTTGAACTGTTAAGAAAATCTCAGTCAACTGAGACATAGGCACACCCAATGGAGAAACATGTTCAAAGTCGATTTCACTCACGCAATATCTGTAGGGCCAAAACTGAGAAACGGAAAAGAATAAAGGCAAGCAACCAAATGGGACAAGGCGGACACCGCTCAACCTGAACAACTGAAATGGGCACAAGCGGGCAACCAGTTTACACACAGGCACAGGTGGTCAGCCCGTGGGCAGCCGTGACGTACCCACTTATTACAGGCTGAAGTGCACAGCCTGTTGGCAAATCTGTCACTCTGGAAATGACGGATACAACAACGAGCGTAATCCCCGCCGCCGCCGCCGCCGGCGAGGATCCCGACCTGATCAGCCTCCTGCCGGACTGCCTGCTCACGAGCATCCTATCCCTCCTCCCAATCGACGCCGCCGCGCGCACCACAGCACTATCCTCCCGCTGGCGCCGCCTCTGGCCTTCCACCCCGCTCCACCTCATCGACTCCCACCTCCGCCGCCCATCCGCCGATGCCATCTCCGACATCCTCGCCTCCCACCGCTGCAACGCCGTCCGCTTCCAGCTCCTCCTCACCCGCCCCTCCGCCGCCGACCTCGACTCCTGGCTCCGAGCCCTCGCGCTCAAACACCTCCAACAGCTCGTCCTAGCGCCGCCCTCCGAGCCCCTGCGCCTCCCGCCGTCCTTCCACGCCTGCCGCTCCCTCACCGCCGCCGACCTCACCAACTGCCGCCTCCCCGCCGCCGCCGCCCCCGCCGCCTCCTTCCCCCACCTCGCCAACCTCACCCTCCGCCACGCCTACGCGTCCCCCCTCGCGCTGCACGGCCTGCTCGCTGCCTGCCCCGCGCTCGTCAGCCTCTCGCTGGACCGCGTCTTCGGCTGCCGGACCCTCCGCGTGCGCTCCCGGAGCCTGCGCAGCCTCACGGAGCCTCCGGTCTCGCTGGCGCGGCGCCTGTTGGAGCCCCACGAGCTCGAGCTCGAGGACCTCGTCGTCGAGGATGCGCCGGCCCTCGAGAGGCTGCTCGCGCACGACGTCAACTGGGGACCGTCGTTGCACGTCGTCCACGCTCCGAGGCTGGAGACGCTCGGGTACCTGGGGGTCGGCATCCCGTCGCTGCAGCTCGGTTCGGCCTTGTTCCACGCAATGCGTGCTGTTAGACTGCCGGCGCCGGCGGAGTTCCGGACGGTGAAGACGCTGGCGCTAGAGATGGTGGATCCGCAGGTTAAACCTGTGGTTGACTTCCTCCAGTGTTTTCCATGCCTGGAAACTCTTCATATCACGGTACTTTGATCATTTGATTGATGCACATTCGGAGATTCTTTCTTCATTACTGGTTGGAACTGCCGACTCACGCTATTTATGGCTCCTTTGCAGTCTCATATGGTAATGCCGCGGAGCATGGAAACGATGAACAGCGACAAAACAGGTCATATGACTGAATGCCTTCACCATCATCTGAAGAAAGTGGTGCTTGTAGGATACAAAGGGCGAAAGCGTGAGCTACAGCTTGCCATATTTCTTATTTCCAATGCAAGAGTACTAGAGGTGATGAAATTTCTGTGTGAAAATGACTGCAACCCAACATGGTTGACAAGCCAAAGAAGGCGTCTACGTTTGGAGAATAGGGCATCTTTAGGAGCACAAGTCATTTTTGAGAAACATAGGAATATCCATGTTAGGTTTTCAAAGCATGCCAGCAACATATCTGTAGTTGATCCTTTTGATATCCAAACCTGACTATTGATTTTGGTATCGGTTAATTGACATGTTTAATGGTATCATCTCAGGGACAGATATGTGATTAATAGGATCACTTGATTTGCCACCTCCCCTTCCGCGCACTACTATGCATAATGTGCATGTTCCACTTGTGAAATTGGCCCTTTTTGTATCTTTTATTTGGACATGGTTCGCTGTTCCGAACTCCACCTTCCCTTCCACTGACTACTATTTCAGTAAAATATTTTTCTGTCCAATTTTCCAAAGGTCACAGATCCCGTTGTGCCAGTTATGTCGGGACATCACTACCATCTTGGAGGACCACCATACCTGTAGCCAGCCATAACCATGGAGAGGAAGGAGGTGCACCCCTGAACAATCAATGGTTGTTTTCAAATTATCCTCAGATTTCCTTTGTTAGAGCTGTATTCAAATAGTTAGGGGTATCTTATCCTGTGTCATTCTATGTTAAACTGTTAGGAGCCCACCTATTTGAGGCATATGGCTGATTATATTTTTGGATGAAGCAATAATATCTCTATTTCTTATGTCTATCCTGCTCTTATCATCTCCAAATTTAGTGTGAGGTGTTCCTCAGCGTCATGCCCTGGAAACGGAAGGTTGCAAGCCAGAAAACGGCAAGGCACATCCCTCAGTTACAGTTCACTTCTAAATCCCTAGGACTGGCCATTTAGAGGGAGTTGATTTAGGAGTTTATAGAAACCGCTGGGCACTGATCTTTATAGATGTCCAATATGTGATAAAAGTAGAAATATATTGATTGTGGATGCAGGCCTTTGTGAACTGATTTATTGCATTTCAGTACAATTCGTGATGCCCTGATGGTCTGTTTCTTGCGTCTTTGGTTATACCAAATCCCAAAATAGAAAAGGATACCAATTTTGAAGTCAATTTTTCATAGACCTCGTTCATAGTTTCTAGCTCTTACCATATGAATAATAAAGCTCATGGAATGTAAGCATTTTGCATTGTGTCATTGGGCTTTTTACTTGCCTGGATTTCTTATTTCTTTTTAGAAAAGGTATTTTTGGCCTCATGTTTTAGGAGTTCTTTAGTAATTCCTCTGGTTCAATTGGTTGCATTCCTTACAGGAATTTAGTATTGTCATCAAATTATGGTTCTTACAGGAATGCGTTTCACATGTAGTCGTTGATAAACAACACAACAAATTTACTGTTGTCATCAAGTTATGGTTTTTACAGGAATTTGTTTCATCTATAGTCATTGCGTAAATATACTGCATATATCCCCTACCCCAAACTTTATTTTCATATGCACTGTGTAAGCTGTAATTTTAGTCCTCACCAGGCTTTGTTTTCTTATTATTTACTTGAAAACCCTTGCAATATTCCATGTAAACTTTGGGCAGTAACTGCTGGCCCTTTTCAGGTATGCTACTTCTGAAGTTTGCTCTAAACCAAGGAAAACTACTGGGGTTTTGGTTTTGTAGATGTTGCTTTCGGACTAGTTGAGCATTACTTTTTTTTGTAGCTTACTACTTTTGCTTTTTCATACCACTGAAGCAGATCAGGGTAAGGTACTCCCCCATCGATCGGGAGCCAGCTCGTGTGACTTTCCTCTTGCTAAGGCAGGAGCCTAACATAGCCTATTTCCACCACACAAAATCCATTGAACCTCTCTCCTCTTCTTAGTACTTGTTCCTGCTGCTCAACTGAACTAGCTGTAATGTTTACTGAACTCGTTTGGCAGAGACGATGTGATTCCTTGTTTCCAGTGTCCAGCCTCCCGTTGCCGGCGACTCGCCGCCATGGCCACACCCCCATCCAGCCGCTCGCCACCCCACATGGGCACTCTCACCCCAGAAGATTCCGCCCTTCCCGGCCTCCCTCCTCGTCCCCAGTTCCTCTAGCCCTAGCCTAGAGCACAGAGTAGGGAGCCCTGTGTCCCTCCTGGGCTCCTGGTGCCGCCGCTCTGTTGGCAATCCGTTCCTTCCAGAAGCGCAGCAGGCGCAACTCTCCAAGCGGCTCCAACGCAAAGGATTTACTGTCTAGCCGAGTCAGGTACAAGTCGCCACAAATTCCCCATTGCAACGGATTACATGTTTAGGTTTTTCTTAGCACCGACAATTTAGGTTATATCCAATAAATTAGTTGCTGATCAATTGAACATTTGTATTGAAAAATTGCCCTATAATAGTGCTATTGCTAAACTTTAGAAGTTCAGCAAAACCCCGCCACTGCTGGCAACTTAGTAAGTTCTGCAAAATAGTATCTTTGTAATGTTATCATGTCCATGCGAGTCTTCCTGTAAGGTTTGCTCTGCTGGATGATTTTCTTTTTTGTTTAAGCTTCTTTTTTCTGCCTTTTCCCCTGCTACATGTAATTTTTTTTAGATAGTAGTGTTGGAGTAAATTACATTTGAATGATATAATGTGTGTTTGATATACCTTAGATAATGGTGCGGTAGTTGTAGCTGATCCTATCTTTTTTTCTTTCAACCCAACTGTTCCTTCTTTTGAACTTTTGTCTTCTATATTAACCTCCTTTTTCTTTAGGGCAGCAGCCAATGAATCATTTGATGCTGGAGTAGTCATTTGAGCATTCAGTAAAATATTTGATGCTGCAACAGTCACTTGAGCATTCAACAATCACCCTTTCACTTCCTTGCTAAGGTTATCGCATTCTCAATTGAAAAACAACATTCAGAATTGAATGCTCCAGTCACAAAGTTCTAGAATTTCTGAGATATAGGAAATTTGTGTGGTGACAACATTTTGCATAATGTGAAAAGTACACAATCCATGTCGTGCTACTAGGAAAACATACCCAACTGCCTTTCCCATTGCATAGTCTTGATCAGTATATATGGTTCTAGGATGCTTATGGTTATGTATTGATAAAAAAGAAGCAAACAACCATTTGAAAGATTCAAATGTCTCATAATAGAGAAGAGAAGCACCGAAGATAAGAGTTTCTCTAAAATGGTTGAATCCAATAAAAACACCAAATGGCCTATGTTCCTTCTTTGTTTGAGAAGTGGTGTCAAAGGTCATAACATCACCAAAATGAGCATAATCAATGATCATCTTGGCATCAGTTCAGAAAATGTTAGTTATATCATCACAGTCCAGCTGTAAAACATATTTGAATGATGAATTCCCTGTAGCCCTCTCTTGAAAATATTTTAACTTTTCAAATATTTTTGTGATCTCGGCGAGTGTACCTGAGATTAGATGGTCCACAAACTCGTTGACTAACGAACTCATGAGCAGCTTTTGGTGCAACACCCGAGTTATCGGCAATTTCAACTTCAAGGCTTCAAGCGCCTGCGCTTCATTCGGTGTGACGGCAATATGAGCCATGCTAGTGGTAACTGAAATACGTGGTTATGTTCTAGAAAAAGATCAGATATTGCCAAATGTTCAGTCAATTCTAATGTTAACTTGAGGATTCTTAACTATGTTATCTCTTTTATGTATGATTTTTAACGCTTTTTGGAACAAACATACTGGCAGGAGGTGAGTTTGCCATCAAATTTGCATTTTTGAAACCTCTGTCAGACGCTGAACCCCTTCCTTCGTCCATAATTTCCCAAAATTTCCTAGGTGCTAAATGTCATGCCAAGCAAGCTGAGGTATCCAAGTAGGTGATACGTCTTCTCTGTAAAATGCACAAGTGCAGACAAGAGCTGTCATTTATTTGCAAAAGGAACATACAAGGAGCACAAGTGCCGATAAGAGCTGCCAGATAATGTCTTTTTTCCTTCCGGTTCAAATGACAATGACTAGACGCAGGTTTTGAACAGAAAGTGCACTAACAAGTAGTGGGTGAGATAGCAACGAAACAAAGGAATGGGATCAAGGACAAACGAAAAGGTAGCCATGTCCGATGAATCTTGGTACTGGACTTGTACTAGAGTACGAGGTAGACACCTTTGGTCGGCTGGGAAAAATGTTCAGGTCAGTTGAGCTTTCCCCTCCAGCGCTGGCGCGTCAGGGGACACGGCGGCCCAGAATTCCTCGTCTTGCTCCAGCGCGGCCATGTGCTCCGGTGTGAGCGTGAGCTCGGCGTCCATGCTGCCACTCCCCTCCCGGCCGGGGTACAGCGACGTCTTCCCGTCGAACTTGTTGGCCTTGCCGCTCCGCGCCGCCACCGCCTTCCCCCACCCGAAGTCGCAGCCGTACATGTCGAACCGCGGCGAGCTCCCCATCATGGTCCCGTAAGGGTCGAACCAGGTCAGTGTGTACACCATCGGCTTCGCCATCCACGCCGCCACGCGCGCCCTGATGGCCGCGTCCGTGTGCGCCGCCACCGCGCGCCCCACTGCCCCCGCCGCCCACCCGTGCCCTCGCTCGAGCAGCTCCGGCGCGCGCACCGCCTCCGTGCCGATGGCGTAGATGCTGTTCCCGAAGTACTCCGCCGGCAGCGCCGGCCGGAGCCGCCCGCGGTTGTTGACGGCCGCGCGGCACACCGTCTCCTGCTCCGGCGCCAGCCCCCGGGCGCGGGTGATGGACCGCCACAGCAGAGACGTCAGCGCCTGGAACCGCGTCACGGCGGCGGCGCCCGCCGTGTCCCCGGCCGCCAGGAGCTCTTGCCGGGCCCGCTCCTTGAGCGCCGCCAGCGACTCCGTCGAGAAGTGGAGCATGCGCTCGCGCAGCGGCGGCGGGGACAGCCGTTCGACGAGCTCTGACACGTCGGCGCACGGCAGGACGATCGGCGCCGCCGCGCCGCCGTCGGGCGACCAGCGCTCGAACAAGGGCGCCCGTGTTAGGCGCGGGCGTTCCGCAGGCGGGAGAAGCTTGGAGGAGCGCGCGATCTCGGCCCAGGCGTTGAGGAAGTCCCAGAAGGCGGTGCCGTCGGAGAGCGCGTGGTTGTACGCGAAGCCGACGAAGACGCCGTCGGCGAGCTCGGTGACCTGGGCGGCGAAGAGGGGGGCATCATGACCGTCGTAGTTGACGGCATCGTCGAGCGGGAAGAAGGAGCGGACGACGGGCGGCACGTCGGCGTCGGAAGGTATCACGTCGGCGATGGTGACGCCGTCGGCGACGGCGTGGATGATCTCGACGCCCTGGCCGTCGCAGTCGATGGAGACCGAGCATCCGACGACGTCGCCGCGGTCGTCGCGGTGCTTTTCCGTGACGAAGCGGCCGGCGACGGGGAAGTATTCGGCGAGCACGTCGGCGAGGGCGGCGGCGAGGTGATCGACGACGTGGAGCGCGGGGTCGGCGGGCGGCGCGAAGAGGAGGCCCTTCTGGATGTAGTTGGCGGAGAGCATGGAGACGTCCCAGGAGGTGAGCTCGATGCGCTCGCGCGGCCGAGGCGGCGGCTTCACCGTGCGCGACGACACCACGCGCACCATCGGCGACGGCGACGGCATCCTGCTCGCTTGGGATTGGACTGGAGCTAGCAGCCTTCACCACGTGGTTCAGCTGTGGCGCTGGAATAGATAGATAGATTTAAGGAGTTGCTAGAAATCAGGCGCCTGAGATTTTATAAATCTCAGTCATCTAATTAATCCATTAGATTAAGTGCATCAAAATTCGTGCAATCTTGTTGTTCTGAGTTCTCCAGGGACGCTGCACGCTGTGATTTTGGACGCGGGCCGCTGGTTATCGTTTTGTCGTGGGCTGTTGCGTTTTCATGGGCTTCGCTTTGGCTCGCTTCTTTTTCGTGCCTTTGTAGTAGCTGGCGTTTAGCTTTTTTTTTGTTTGTTGCTTTATTCTCTGCCTCGCTCTTGTTCGTTGAAAACAAGTTAATAGTGACACATTTCTTGCAACTGAGAAAAATGTTCAACGATTGGATTAAGTCACTATTCGTACTAGTTTAGGGATTATAAATTGGTTGTAATAGAGATTTTTCCAGTTGCATATGGGTTGTAACTTAATGTTTTTGAAGTTACATGTTGGTCGGAACTGCATGTGGGTCGTAATAACTGAGATTTTCCAGTTCCATGTGGGTCATAACCGAGATATTTCCAGTTATATGTGGCTCGGAACTAAATTCTTTTCAAGTTACATGTGGGTTAGAATTGCATGTGGGTCGCAACTGAGATTTTCCTAGCTACATGTGGGTCATAACCATAAAATTTCCAGTTGCATGTGGGTCGCAACTGAACTTTTTTCATGTTATATGTGGATCAGAACTGCATGCGGATCACAATTGAGATTTTCCCAGATGCATGTGGGTCATAAGTAAGTTTTTCCCGTTCTACGTCGGTCGCAAGTGATTTTTTTTTCAAGTTGCATGTGGGTCGCAACTGAGATTTTCTCCAGTTATACGCGATAGTCGCAACTGAGATTTTCTCAGTTACATGTGGGTTGCAACTGAGATTTCTCAGTTGCATGTGGGTTGCAACTGAATTTTTCTCAATTTTATGTAGGTTGTAATTGAGACTTTTCACTACAACACAAAAGGCATGCGGAGACGCCAGTTCTATGGGCTAAAGACGCTTAAAATCATCTCTAAGCCAGTGTAGAGCCGCTGTGCAAGGCGTCTTAGGAGCGTCTCCTTATGCACCGTCTCAAATTTTGTAGAGACGCAGAGCCAAGCGTGTTTAGATGAAACTGAGACGTTCATAGAGCATGTCTATTGTTGTATAGACGCTTTGCTAGATGGCCGCCACACCTTCTCTACAACATTTGCTTTGAATTTTTTTTTTTGCATCTTAAGTAATTGTAATCAATTTTTATTTTTCCCAATAAGTATGGTTTTTTAGTTGTTATATAGCAAATATTTGCCACTTCATAATAAGAGAGGACTATATTTCTATTACATACAACATATAAATATATGTACTATGCCGTTCTCAGAAAAACTATCGTTTTTGTTCATAGCAACAATAGTTTACAACAACGAAAGTTACAAAAAAAGAATCGACTGGTAGTGGTAGTGATGCTCGTCGTAGCCACCACTATCGATCCACCCAGCATTTTTTTGGGAGATATTTAGTCCTTCCTTGAAGAACACCCTCCTTCCACGTCGCATGCTCCCGCGAAATTTGGTGCCGCAACATCGTCAGCGCCCTACTTGTCCTCCACATCTACACACAAACTTTATGTTCCAAACTAGCTAGAACCTATACCTAGAAATAAAGCAGATAATGCCACATGATCTTGCAAGATGCCATCGAAAGCACTTTATAAATCCATGGTATTTTGTTGTGTTGCGACTCCTCGATAATAACAAGTCTGCAGACAAAGTCAAATGAAACATAAATAGATTAACTAGAAAAAATATGTCTAGTAAGTCTCAGTTTTTCATATGCACATGTATTTGAAGAGTAAATAGTGTGTTGAACATGCGTGATATCACATCCTAGAACCGAATGATTATCATTTCCACATCTGTATAGAAATTTACTTTGCAACTTTGGAGCCATCTATGTTCTACTCAAATAGAGACGAAATTTAATGTCCATAGGCTCTTATTAAACCATCAACACAAAACAGCACAACTGAAATGCATATATATTGCAGTGTTTTACCATCAGCGGCAGTAGAGCACCAATTCCTCACTTTCCAATTTCAGCTTCTTGTTCGCATAGTGCACACCAACAGAAAAGAAATACTGAACATTAAACAACATGTTGGCATGCTCTAGAAATTAGTGTCTTGGCAGAACATGAGACAATGCAAGAGATTCAGCATCTAAAGCACGTACATTTATACCGAAGAGCACCTCAGTTGGACAATAGACCTTGCAATCCTGCCGAGTGCCTATTTCATAATCATCTAATCAACCAATTCAGAAATATTCAGTGCCGGTAATGCAGTTAGAATCTGTGTTTATGTGAGGGTTTGGAGGATATTTGATACCTTGCATAGTAACTGAACTTCGTAACAACAGAAGAATAGAAGCAATTAATCTTAGATAGAAGTCAGTTTCGGCAAACCTGATGCAAGCTTACAAGACTTAAACAATCTCATGGAAAATCTATCAAATACCCTATCTGCATGTTGTATATAGGATAGAAGGAACCTTAGTCAAACCTGATGATGTAGGCCTGCGTGAACAAGAAATCCCAGGCACATCGTGGGCAGCAAAATTCAGAAGGTGCCAGCGAACGACATTCATCTGAAGTGGCCGCCAGTGCACCGTGACCACTGCTGCGGAGACGAAGACCGTCGGAGCACCGTGACCACTGCTGTAGAGACGAAGAGTGCAACCTCCTGATCTGGGCGTCCATGGAGAGAGAGAGAGGGAGAGAGAAAATTTGCCGAAGAAGAGATCGATCGGCAGGTGCGTCAAGACTGGGGACCGGCGGCGCCTGTAGGGTTCTTGTTCGTGATCTGTTTTCTCTAACCCAGGAGGTGGGGCAGAGCATATAGGGTTTTCTAGACGTGGAGTAGTTTTGCCAAAAAAAAAAAAGGCGTGGAGTAAAAAGATAGAACATGAGAATATGGGACGACATGTACACCGTCTCAAAGAACGTCTCCACATGTTTCTAGGTTTTGAAGTAAGAGACGAATGTAAAAGCGTCATATGCAAAACGTCTTTATATGACTATTTTGTTGTAGTGTTTCTTGTTACATGTGGTTGCAATTTTTTTTAGTTGCATGTAGGTTGCACCAGATATTATCCTAGTTGCACGTAGATTGCAACTAAGACTTTTTTCTCCTTATGTATAGGTTGCAATTGAGACTTTTCTTGTTACGTGTGGATTGTAACTAAAATTTTCCCAGTTACATGTGGGTTGTAACTGAAATTTTCTTGTTCTAGATGGATGTAACTGATATTTTTTCAAGCTGCAGCTGAGATTTTTCGGTTTCACGTAAGTTGTAGATGAATTTTTTTAGTTGCGCACGTGTTGCAACCAAAGTTTTTCCAATGACATATGAATTGCAATTAGGATTTTTTCATTTTGTCCGGTGAAAGATGTGAGTATGGAGCTTTGTTGTTTTTTCTCATGTACTCTCTTTTATGTAACGTAACAAGAAAACAATGGACCTCACCTATTAAAAAAATTATGACCTGCTAGTGCTTTATCTGTACTACTAACAAGTAAAGGCCGAGTCAGCCTAGCGACTAGCGTCAGGTGACGAGATTTACTAAGTCTCAGTCGCCTGATTACTAGCCGTGCCCATAGATTTATAGCTGGTGCCCCGGCCGTCACTAAACCCTTAAACCCAACACAGCCAAAGTTAATGGATCCCCGCCCCTCTAGAGGACCAAATAACGTCAAGAACTAGCGTCGCCGCATGTTCTGGAGATTTGTTCTTTACATACAAATCCAGGACCAAATAACGTCAGGAATACAAGATTTTGATTGCTCTCTGCTGGAGGATAAGAATACGAAATCTTGAGAGGTAAATAATATGAATTTATACGCATTTATCAGATGATAAGAATCCAAAATATTGATGTACTCCTCCTACCGTAAATATAGGTAGTATTACCTCCATTCTAAAAAAAATAATTAAAAACAGAGGTAGTAATTAATACTCCGGAGTGGTGGTTTTGGAGGCCGGAAGAAATCCATGTTGGCTCGTTCGACTCTCACGGGGTGCCGCCTTGCCTTCCTGGGAGGTGTCGGATGTACCCCCTCTACATTCCCTTTCGCGTACAATGGAAAATCCTAGGATTACTCTAGACAACAGTGTTGTCGCCGTCGTTCTCCTTGTTGAAGGTGATGTTTTGGTATGTGGCGTTTCAGTGTGCTAGGAGCATGGTGGGAATCCTACGAAGGACGCAACGGTTCATCGTTTTTGTCGAGCTACCGGTGTCGACATTTGTTTTCTGTTTCTTTCTCTATAATTTTCTTTTGGCTTGGTTATGATGCGCCCCGACATGATTGTATTATGTGGTTGCGGGACTCTATTTCGGAAAGGAGCAATTACAATCTAAAAAAGCTAAAGTTTGCGGAAAAGACTGAGCAAGACGTCTACCATTGTCCGAACCTATACAAACGAAATCTGATACGTTGCTCAGCATGTGCTCAATTGTCGTGTATTCATGCACGCTTACACATATTATCTCTCTGCTGGTAGACATTTGTCGTTCCATGGCGTCATAGCTGACGTCGGGCTGCGAGATATGTGATCCCTTCTTGCAACTCGGATAGTAGTATAGAATTAGGTTAGTGCTAATAACAACTTCTAATCTGCCGATACTAGCGGAGCCGAAAGACAATAAACGAAGGAACGAAGAAGCAAACTGACGACGGTTGACGGACAACGTGCAGTTGTGAACCTCGAAATTTCGTGGAAGGTGCCATATTCTCATTGATACTATTCGGTCCGGTTACATCTTCCATCCGTCTATGTTCCATGTAATTTTTAGTCAAAATTAATTAATATGTGTAGAGTGTAACCATGCATAAATATAAATATGCTAGCTAAGTGTCCGCGCGTTCAGCGAACCATTCAAATATATTGTTACAAATAGAAACTACAAATTCAAATTTTCTTCAAAAGTAGAACGATAATCATTGTATTTGGAAGTTCGATGGCAGAATTGTACCATGGATTGACATTGATCGGGGAGGACGCATGGTAGAGGCAGTGCATAGTGTAGTGCCCCTGATCCTCCGATGCTATGCGGGTGCATTCAACATTGCTCCAGATTCTATAATAAGAACTACTCTGCAGTAACATTCCAATTCTTCATTCAACCACATCGAAACTATGCTCGAAGAGGAGACCCTTCTGGATGTAGTTGGCGGAAAGCATGGAGACGTCCCAAGAGGTGAGCTCTATGCGCTCGCGTGGCCGAGGAGGCGGCTTCACCGCGCGTGATACGCGCACAGTGGGGGATGGCGAGGGCATCCTGCTTGTTGGGATAGATATATTTATTTATAGTACTCTAGTCGATTACTAGTAGCTCTTTGTTGCTGTTGGTGCCCTGTCAATAAACCCTTAGACCCAACCCAGCCAAACTAAATAAATCTACAACAGCCAAACTAATACAAGGTGGTAGAAAAAAAAAATACAAGGAAAAAAAAACTTACTGCCAAAAACACATGTACGAGACCGAGGGGAATCGGAAATTCACAGTGACACCCTCAAGATGGCAACGCCGCAACTGGCCGCTTCGTCGAGACTGAGAGGGTTACGACACCCACATGCATTGGCATCAAAATGCTGAGCTTTCGTCCGGAAAAACCTTCATGCCACCATGAGTATTTCAGGCGACCCAATGTTCCCAAGTCAGGCATCCGAAACACGATCTGGGAGCTGCCTTTGTTGAAACGCCACCAAAACCCGGACCCCCCACCGCCCGCTCCTCGCCATCCACACGACCAAAGAACGAGTCCATCACCACCGCCACGTCGCTCAGCGTAGAGTCTCCCGAGAAATCCACCTTCCAAGGCTGCCACCTTGGCATCCAAGATCTACCACCCACATGATGATGTAACCACCACGACAACAAGTCCACCGAAGCGGACAAGGAGGGTCCATGACATCCAACCACCACTCAAATAGCAGGGTCTTAACAGGAAGAACATCTATCGGTCAAACCTGCAGAAGCCGGGAAGGGATTGCTAGGCAGACGCCAGATGGAGGCCATTAGCCCGGATCTGATACCCTAGCCACACCATGTTTAGGGGATGGGATCCCAGGCGTTCTAGGAGCCCCTGAAACCCGCATAGGACCAGCTGCACCAACCACCATCTGTGTGCTCATCGAGCCGAGCCGCTCGTCTTGGGTGAGGTGCCCGGGGTGTGCAGAGCTGCTCCGGCCACGGGTCACCGGCCAACCTGTAGGATAACGTTGCATAGAAAACAAAAAAATTCCTACCGCGAACACGCAATCCAAGCCAAGATGCAATCTAGAAGACGGTAGCAACGAGGGGATGATCAAGACTAACCCTTGAAGAGATTCCAAAGCCTATAAGAGTAGGCTCTTATTGCTGCGGTAGACGATCACTTGCCGCTTGCAAAAGCGCGTAGAAGATCTTGATCACGATCGGTTCCGGCGCCACGAACGGGCAGCACCTCCGTACTCGGTCACACGTTCGGTTGTTGATGAAGACGACGTCCACCTCCCCGTTCCGGCCGGGCAGCGGAAGTAGTAGCTCCTCTTGAATCCGACAGCACGACGGCGTGGTGTCGGTGGTGGTGGAGAAATCCGGCGGAGCCTCGCTTAAGCGTGCGGGATGTGGTGGAGGAGAAAGACCGCTAGGGTTTGGGGAGAGAGAGGGGGTTGGGCGCCGGCCCTCTAAGGGGTGCGGCCAAGGCTGAGCCAAAGAGTGGTCAGCCCCCTCTCTATGCCCCTCATTATATAGGTGGAAGCCCCAAGAGTTCTAGTCCAAGTCTTCGAATAAGACCCCAACACTAAAACCTCCCATATGTGGGAAACCTACTCAAGGAGGGAGTCCTACCCAAGGTGGGACTCCCACCTTTCCTTGAGGTGGGTTGGCCGGCCACCCTAGGGGAGTCCACCTTGGACTCCTCCCCTTTAGGGTTGGCTGGTCATGCAAGTGGAGTCTCTTTGGGACTCCACTTTCCAAAGTGCCATTCTTCCGGACTTTTCTAGAACCTTCTAGAACCTGCCATAAATGCACCGGATCATTTCCAAACTTGGAATATGACTTCCTATATATGAATCTTATTCTCCGGACCATTCCGGAACTCCTCGTGATGTCCGGGATCTCATCCGGGACTCCGAACAAATATTCGAACTCCATTCCATATTCAAGTTCTACCATTTCAACATCCAACTTTAAGTGTGTCACCCTACGGTTCGTGAACTATGCGGACATGGTTGAGTACTCACTCCGACCAATAACCAATAGCGGGATCTGGAGATCCATAATGGCTCCCACACATTCAACGATGACTTCAGTGATCGAATGAACCATTCACATATGATACCAATTCCCTTTGTCACGCGATATTTTACTTGTCCGAGGTTTGATCATCGGTATCACTCTATACCTTGTTCAACCTCGTCTCCTGACAAGTACTTTTTACTCGTACCGTGGTATGTGGTCTCTTATGAACTTATTCATATGCTTGCAAGACTTAGACGACATTCCACCGAGAGGGCCCAGAGTATATCTATCCGTCATCGGGATGGACAAATCCCACTCGTTGATCCATATGCCTCAACTCATACTTTCCGGATACTTAATCCCACCTTTATAACCACCCATTTACGCAGTGGTGTTTGGTGTAATCAAAGTACCTTTCCAGTACAAGTGATTTATATGATCTCATGGTTATAAGGACTAGGTAACTATGTATCGAAAGCTTATAGCAAATAACTTAATGACGAGATCTTATGCTACGCTTAATTGGGTGTGTCCATTACATCATTCATATAATGATATAACCTTGTTATTAATAACATCCAATGTTCATGATTATGAAACTAATCATCCATTAATCAACAAGCTAGTTTAAGAGGCATACTAGGGACTTCTTGTTGTCTACATATCACACATGTACTAATGTTTCGGTTAATACAATTATAGCATGATATATAAACATTTATCATAAACATAAAGATATAAATAATAACCACTTTATTATTGCCTCTAGGGCATATCTCCTTCAGTCTCCCACTTGCACTAGAGTCAATAATCTAGTTTACATTTGTAAAGATATAACACCTTGGCCTTCCGGTGCTTTATCATGTTTTTGCTCACGGGAGAGTTTTTAGTCAACGGATCTAACATGCTCGTAACCGTATGTATTTTGTAATTCATTTGCGTCTCAACGCATCACTCATTTCCAAATGAGTTGGCATTAAATATGTTTGGTCTTCTCGGTGGAACCTTAATTCCGCGGTCTGAAATATGTCACTAATATTGTCACACACAATATAGCTTCAAAGTTCCGACACTATCGGAACTACACCAAGTTCTCAAAGAACTTCTTGACTCATCATCCTCACTCATTTGTCAAAACAAATGACATATTCTCGCCTTCGTTTTGTAGAATCCATCACAATATTTAGAACTCTTCTAAATCTAACATAGACAACTTCTAGTTCATTGTGCTACCTTTAAAACAACACTTAGTCTAATTTGAGATTGAAATTCTATTTTGATATGTGACAAAACAAATATCGGTGTAACACCTTACAGCCGATTTGTTTGTCATTTCTTCATACAAAAATATATATGTATATCCTTAGTTCTTCTAAAGTACTCAAGGATATTCTTACCGTCGTCCTATGATCATCTTATGAATCATTCCGGTATATGCTTATAACATTTTAGAGCACAAGATATCTGATTTTGTACATTTTATTTGTGATCTAAAATCACTCATGTATTTTTACTCATCGAGTGTCAGATACACTCAAGTCTTGTTAAACCTTCACATGACAAGAACATTTTCTTAATATTTCTATATTGAACTATTTCAATATCCATTCTATGTACTTTGACTTAAACTTATTATGTGTTTCAATCTATCTTCATAGATCTTGACATTAAATATGTTTTAGTCCATATCCTTTCATTGAAGTTAATTTTCAATGAAACCTTTTAATCAAGTATGTAATTACATTATTTATAACCAACTATATGTCTTCTACATAAGTATTATAAATATGTCTCAGCGCTCCCACTTAATTTCTTACAAATGCAAGCCTCTTCATCGTCTCTGATGAAATAAAAACTCTTTGACTATTTCATCCAAGTGAAGATTCAAACTCCGCTATACTTACTTCATCAAATTGAAGTTTGTATACCTATCTAGTATTCCTCGGACCAAGCAAAACTCTTGGTTGTATCTTGTATACACCTTTTAATACATACTTCGATAAGTAATGTTTTTTGCCATCCTACTAGCATATCTCATAAAATAAATATGTAGTGATTACTAGAATAATCCACATAGACTATAAGCATTGCTACGGAAGATCTAATCTTATCGTAGTCAACTCTTTGAACTTTGTCGTAAACAATTTTTCGACAAGTCGAGCTTCTTTAAGGATATTCCATCCAAGTCCATCAATTTTATAGATCCATTTACTTTCAAAAAGTATTTTTCTATCTTGGATTTCATGGTATATAGCCATTTTAACGGAGTTAGGGCCCATCATAACTTCTTTGTTTGTAGTTGGTTTATCATTGTTCAAAATCAATCCTTTGTTCACAAATCATTTATTTGATCACAAAGTAAACCATACCTACAAGGTTCAATATGTACTTCGATCTCCATGGCTAAAACACTTTGTAGTCATGGGAGCCATGATCGTCGTGGCCGCTTCCGAAACCAATTCCGATGCTGCGCTACTCGATCATTATGCTCAGGTTCATAAACCTTATCAAATTATATTGTCCTCCCACTCAAAAACTTCACTAGAAACAATTTCTCGGAAATAAGAAACATTGACAAACACTTTTGTCTTTTGTCTCGTGGGAAGAATTCCCAATTAAATCTCTGGGATAACCAACAAAGACATTCATCCGATTTTGGTTGTAATCTCTTAGACCAAAATTTAAAGAAAGGACTATTAGGGTTTATACCCATGCCATAACTTGTATGGTGTCATCTCATCGGATCATGATGATGCTCTATTCAGTGTAAAAGCGGTAGTCACTAAAGCATAATCCACAAAAATATAATGACATCAATATTTTATCTCATCATTGACCCAACAATTATTGGATACATCTATTGGATACTTCTTCATCACTATGATACTCCAAGAAACGTGAGTTGTAGAACAATTTCATAACTCTCTTAGATGTTCGCTAAAACTTGTAATTCAAATATTTCCACCATGATCCAATCATAGATATTTGACTTTTCTATTACGATGATTTCCACTTCATGCTGAAATTTATTTGAATCCTATCCAAATGTTTCAAACTTTTCCTTATTGAATATATCCACATATATACTCAATTCATTGTTTGAAAGTTTTCATGAAGTAGCAGTAATCTCCCGCACAACCTATGCCCAAGTGAACCACATACATCATAATGTATTTTTCACTAAGTTAGTTGCCCGTTCAACTCTTGGCCTATGAACGGTATTTCAGTCATTCTCTTTAGAAAAGATTTGCAAGCGCCAAACGATTCAAAAAACGAATGACTCCAAAAATCCATTTGCATGGAGTTCCTTCATGCGATCCTTTCTAACATGACCTAAATGGCGGTTCCACAAATAAGTGGAATTCAAATCATTTGCCTTATGGCATTTTAGCGTCGGCGTTATGTATGTGTGTTTCACCATTAAGATTTATAATAACTTATCCATCGTATATGGAGTAATGTCATAATTTGAACAACTCATTGTTTTCATTTGACCAGAGCAAAATAACAATTATTAAGTTCTTTATTATAAATTCTAAGGGCTAGATAGAATGCCAACGACGAACATGATAACACTTTATTTTGTTCCGGGCGTGCATTCTTATCATATTCCTTGTCGATCACTTAGGCCATTGTATTCTTGTATTGCGTTGTTTTGTATGACACTTCATACCAACCAATATAGTACTAATACCCAAGAATTTCATTGTGTGACTTAACTAGGAATACAACCATAACATGTATATCATTTATATACACCTGAGCTAGACTTTCTAGTCTTTTCTTATCTTTTTGCCAGAATATCTTTTGCAGTTTCTCTTTTAGCTTTCCTCATTATTCAGAAAAACACTTCAACATCAACAACTTCTAGGTTTGTTGGTCAAATACCAATAACCTTGAGGTTCTTACTTTGAAGTTGATCATCATATGATAAGTGTTCTAGATTTCACATATTAGTAACTATGATGAACAATTTCACTCATAATTTTATCCATCAATTCATGACAACTTTTTTGAGACCATGTCTGTACATGCTAGGCTCATAAAGTTTAACCTTAGTATTCGCATGTGCAAATCAGGCTTGCACCCATTGTAAGCACACGTAGAATCTATAACACCCGATCATCACGTGATGCTTCGAAACGACGAGTCTTAGCAACGGTGCATACTAAGGATGATAACTTCATGGATATGCGAATATCATTAGTGCCCCAATAGCTGGAGGATTGTGACGTCTGGCGTCTTCAACCTTCATACATTCCCATAAAACTTATGAGTTTATGTAGTCTCACCAAATTATATTCTATCATCTTGCAATAAGGTCTTAGATATCACATATATCTCATACCTTGATTATTTCCGAAAACTAAATTTTCAGCTCCTTATTTTTCAAACATATTTGAACTTTCAAGTTTCACGGAGACAAGATAACTTTAGGTACTAATTGAAACCATAGCTCTTTGAATCAACAATGTGAGGTTTACTAAAAGTTTGCAATAGGACTTAATCAATTCTTGATTCTTTAACAATACGGTACCAAACCGTAAAGTTTCTTGTCAGATTTTAACAGTATTTCTATCTCAATTACAAGACTAGCGCATAGTAGTAAACGGATGCCAATACTACAAAATTAATTCAAAATACTACTCGAGACTAAGTTTATGATAATTAGTTCATGTTTTAATCTAATTACTAATGAACTCCCACTTAATACAACATCCCTCATAGTTGTTAAGTGGTACACGATCCACATCCACTACACCAAAACCGATCATCACGTGAGATGATGTAGCTTCAATGGTGAACATCAACATGTTGATCATATCATCCATATGACTCGTGTTCAACCTTTCGGTTTCCGTTGTCCCGAGGCCATGTCTGTACATGCTAGGCTCGTCAAGCAAACCCAAGTATTCCGCGTGTGCAACATGGCTTACACCCGTTGTATGTGAATCGTTGAATCTATCACATCCGATCATCACGAGATGCTTCAAAACGACGAACTGTTACAACGGTGCATACGAGGGGAGAACACTTTATTATCTTGATATTAATGTGAGGGATCATCTTATAATGCTACCGTCGCGATCTAAGCAAAATAAGATGCATAAAGGATTAACATCACATGCAGTTCATATGTGATATGATATGGCCCTTTTGTCTTTGGGCCTTTGATCTTCATCTCCAAAGCACGGACATGATCTCCATCATCTTCGGGCATGATCTCCATCATCGTCGGCGTAGCGTCAAGGTTCATGGCGCCGTCTTCATGGTTGTTCACCTCATGTAGCAACTATTACAACTACTTTGAAATACTACTCAACATGAAAATTAAAGACAACCATAAGGCTCCTGCAGGTTGCTACAATACAATAATGATCATCTCATACATATTCATCATCATATCATGGCCATATCACATCACCAAACCCCTGCAAAAACAAGTTAGACGTCTCTAATTTGGTTTGCATATTTTACGTGGTTTAGGGTTTTCGAGTAAGATCTAATCTACCTACGAACATGAACCACAACGGTGATACTAGTGTTGTCAATAGAAGAGTAAGTTGAATCTTCACTATAGTAGGAGAGACGGACACCCGCAAAGCCTCTTATGCAATACAAGTTGCATGTCGAACGAGGAACAAGTCTCATGAACGCGGTCATGTAAAGTTAGTCCGGGCCGCTTCATCCCACTATGCCACAAAGATGCAAAGTACTCAAACTAAAGATAACAAGAGCATCAACGCCCACAAAACCATTGTGTTCTACTCGTGCAACCATCTATGCATAGACACGGCTCGATACCACCTGTAGGATAACGTTGCATAGAAAACAAAAATTTTCCTACCGCGAACACGCAATCCAAGCCAAGATGCAATCTAGAAGACGGTAGCAACGGGGGGATGATCAAGACTAACCCTTGAAGAGATTCCAAAGCCTATAAGAGTAGGCTCTTATTGCTGCGGTAGACGATCACTTGCCGCTTGCAAAAGCGCGTAGAAGATCTTGATCACGATCGGTTCCGGCGCCACGAACGGGCAGCACCTCCGTACTCGGTCACACGTTCGGTTGTTGATGAAGACGACGTCCACCTCCCCGTTCCAGCGGGCAGCGGAAGTAGTAGCTCCTCTTGAATCCGACAGCACGACGGCGTGGTGTCGGTGGTGGTGGAGAAATCCGGCGGAGCCTCGCTTAAGCGTGCGGGATGTGGTGGAGGAGAAAGACCGCTAGGGTTTGGGGAGAGAGAGGGGGTTGGGCGCCGGCCCTCTAAGGGGTGCGGCCAAGGCTGAGCCAAAGAGTGGTCAGCCCCCTCTCTATGCCCCTCATTATATAGGTGGAAGCCCCAAGAGTTCTAGTCCAAGTCTTCGAATAAGACCCCAACACTAAAACCTCCCATATGTGGGAAACCTACTCAAGGAGGGAGTCCTACCCAAGGTGGGACTCCCACCTTTCCTTGAGGTGGGTTGGCCGGCCACCCTAGGGGAGTCCACCTTGGACTCCTCCCCTTAGGGTTGGCTGGTCATGCAAGTGGAGTCTCTTTGGGACTCCACTTTCCAAAGTGCCATTCTTCCGGACTTTTCTAGAACCTTCTAGAACCTGCCATAAATGCACCGGATCATTTCCAAACTTGGAATATGACTTCCTATATATGAATCTTATTCTCCGGACCATTCCGAACTCCTCGTGATGTCCGGGATCTCATCCGGGACTCCGAACAAATATTCGAACTCCATTCCATATTCAAGTTCTACCATTTCAACATCCAACTTTAAGTGTGTCACCCTACGGTTCGTGAACTATGCGGACATGGTTGAGTACTCACTCCGACCAATAACCAATAGCGGGATCCGGAGATCCATAATGGCTCCCACACATTCAACGATGACTTCGGTGATCGAATGAACCATTCACATATGATACCAATTCCCTTTGTCACGCGATATTTTACTTGTCCGAGGTTTGATCATCGGTATCACTCTATACCTTGTTCAACCTCGTCTCCTGACAAGTACTCTTTACTCGTACCGTGGTATGTGGTATCTTATGAACTTATTCATATGCTTGCAAGACTTAGACGACATTCCACCGAGAGGGCCCAGAGTATATCTATCCGTCATCGGGATGGACAAATCCCACTGTTGATCCATATGCCTCAACTCATACTTTCCGGATACTTAATCCCACCTTTATAACCACCCATTTACGCGGTGGTGTTTGGTGTAATCAAAGTACCTTTCCGGTACAAGTGATTTATATGATCTCATGGTTATAAGGACTAGGTAACTATGTATCGAAAGCTTATAGCAAATAACTTAATGACGAGATCTTATGCTACGCTTAATTGGGTGTGTCCATTACATCATTCATATAATGATATAACCTTGTTATTAATAACATCCAATGTTCATGATTATGAAACTAATCATCCATTAATCAACAAGCTAGTTTAAGAGGCATACTAGGGACTTCTTGTTGTCTACATATCACACATGTACTAATGTTTCGGTTAATACAATTATAGCATGATATATAAACATTTATCATAAACATAAAGATATAAATAATAACCACTTTATTATTGCCTCTAGGGCATATCTCCTTCACAACCCGCGTCGGGTGTTATCGAGATCCCGCGATGGTGCGTCGCCACGAGCTGCACCGCCACATGCGACCGACCTAAGGGGACGAGGGAGGGAAGGGCCACCACCATCAGCTTCGACCGGGATTTTCCCGGAGGCTCACACGCCGCTGGCGGCGGGGAGAGGGATAGAGGCACGACGGCTAGGGTTCGCGAGGAGCGCTCAAGGTGAAACACTAACACGAGTTCGGTGATGGATCCCCTCTCTCGAGTACCAAAAGAAACTGAAGCAGATGATCCATGAAATACAAGATTTTGCTTACCCTCTGCTTCAAATTATAGGAATCCAAAATCTTCATAGGTAATTAGTATGGAATTGGTATATACACATCTATCTGATAATAAGAATCCAAAATCTCCCTGTTTCTACTTCTTCCAATTCCAATGAAGCAATGAGTTCTTCAACCTGAGCTATCCGAAGCAATCTCATCTTTTTACAAGACATGCTAAGAGCATTTAACAAGTGTGCAAGCTGCTGAAAGAACCAAGTACAATCACCACTCTCCTTTGCAACAGCAACAAGAGTTAACTATAGTTGATGGGCAAAACAATGAACATAATAGGCGAAGGGGACTCATCCATAATCAGTTTTTTCAGGCCATTAGCATTACCTTTCATGTTACTAGCTCCATCATATCCTTGCCCACGCACCATTGCAAAGGTCAAATTGTAATTCATAAGCATTTTCTGAATTGCAGTTTTTAGTGTCAAAGAGGTAGTATCTTCAACATGAGCAAGACCAAGAAATCTTTCAACCGCCCTTCCTTTCTTATCAATGTAACGCAAGCAAACTGCCAACTGCTCATTCTGATACACATCACTAGACTCATCTGCAAGTATTGAAAAATGACCACCATCAAGTTCTTCAATGAGTAGTTTAGTAGTCTCTTTTGCACAACATTCTGTCACCTCTTGTTGTATATCATGGTGAATCATCCTGCAGTTCCGTGGAGCATTCTTGAGAACAACTCTGTTAACCTCTTCAAAATTTCCTGCTAGCCAATTTAGAAGCTCAAGAAAATTTCCTTTGTTTAGTGAGTCTTCACTTTCATCATGTCCTCTAAATGCCAAGCCTTGGTGCAACAGATATCTCACACACTTGAGTGTCCATGTCAAACGCTGTTTATACAAAGCCTTGTATTGTGTGGTGTTTGAAGCAATAGACTCCCGAATTGATGTTTGTGGTGAATTGAACCTATCATACTTCTCTTGAGCTTCAGCATGAGCACTACTAACCTCACCTTCATGTTTCTTCAATCTCTTCTTCATGTTCCAGTTATTAAATCCCTTCTTCACAAAAGCATCTCCACCGGGACATCTTGTTTTATCCTTGAATAAATAGCAAACAAAGCAAAAAGCTCTTTCTTTTTCCACACTATACTCAATCCATGGAAAATCTGTAAACCAAACAGCGCAAAAGCGACGATCTCTTCCACCTTTATTTGTAATCTCAAATTTATGATTCTTTGGTTGACATGGCCCCATCTCAATAAATCTCCTTCTTACTCTATCTTGATCATTGACATCATACATTGAGATGGGAATCCGCTTCCCAGGATCATGTTCGAGTGCCTCTAAATCTGCTTGCATTATTTCATCATCTTCATCTATAGATTCATCATCTTCTACTTCTACATGAGGTGTTGAGGTTTCTTCTCTACTCTCCGGTGCTTGCCATAACACCATTTGCAAATTGCTCTCAAGATGAACAACACTAGATGCAGTTGTTGTCTGATTCGGTGTGGATGATTCATTCATTTTCCTTGTTTTTGCGGCCTTTTCCCACATTGTATGTATGCTACTACCAACAATACCACTCTTCTTCTTCTACAATAAAAAACAAGAAACAAAAAATTAAAATCTTGCATCTATGATTCTATGAAGCTAGTACAAGTGGATAATTTCTCTAGGAAGTAAGCGATTAAGTAATAACAAGAAACAAAATTGGGGGCAGACGGAGACGGGCAGTACCTTCGCTGCTCGGGGACGCTCGGAAGGGGCCGGGGCGGCGTGGACGGGAGGAGGTGCAGGGGCACGGGTCGGCGGGGCGCGGGGCCGGGGCGCCGCCGCGGCGGGCGCGGGGCCGTCGCCTGCTGCTCCGGGCCGCTGGGATGGGGATGGGGCGGCGCCGGCGCGGACGGGAGGAGGTGCTGGGGCGCGGGTCGGCGGCGACCGCGGGGCGCGGGGCCGTCGCCTGCTGCTGCTCCGGGCTGCATCGCCGGCGGCGGTCGTGGGGCGGCGACGCGAAGGGCAGGCGTGCTGCGAGTCTGCGAGCGTTTGGTGCGTGCGATGGCCGGTTCCGTTTCCTGACTTCCTGCGTATTGGGCTGGGCCAAAATACTTGAAAAAAATTTCTCCATCAATCTTGGGTATTCCATGGAAGACAGGGGCATACACCCAGCGCCGCCCATGTGCCCAATTTGGTTCATGTCATGTGCGTGCATGCATTGCTTACAAATACTAGTATTAGCTGTGCTTGTAGATGATTGTCATTCCATGTCGTCATAGCTGACATCGGGCTGGGAGACAACTCAAACAAGTGATCCCTTCTTGAAAGCAAGATAGTACATAAAATTAGGTCAGTGCTAATAACAACCTCCAATCTGCCGGTACTATCGGAACCAAATGACAATATACAAAGGAAAAATGAAGCAAAATTACGAAGGTTGACGGACAACGTGCAGTTGTAAACCTATGAAATTTCCTGGAAGGTGCCATCTTGTGAGAGATCCGATTTGATCCGTTTACATCCTACTCCCTCCATCTTAAAATATTTTGTATATAATTTTTAACGCAATTCAAATTTTGCAGACTTTGACCATGTACAAAGAAAAATTTGTTAATTCTTGCAATACTTAAATGATACTTTATGGTGGTTTTCGTAATATAAGTTTGATATTATAGTATTGATACTTTCTCATACATTGGCCAAACTTTGAAAATTTGAGTTTGACTAAAAATCATATGCAGCATAGTTTGGGATGAGGGAGTATTAAGGTTTCTTTATCACTTCTATTTTTTGAGAACAACATTTTTTTCTTCTTTCATTTTGAGGGCTAACAAGCGCCTTATTTTTTCTTATTTTTTTTATCAGAACCTTATTTTTTCTTCTGAAAACTGCACGTTAGACTCACGCGGCCCATTAGGGTCTACACGGCCCAATCTGCACTTCCCCGTCGTCTTCACTTGTGTCTCGGCGCATCTTGCTGGTGCGCACGCCCAAACCCAAGCCCGACGCTCTCGCCGCCACTCTCGCCGCCGCTCCCCGCTCCGGAGTTCGCGCACTCCGCATCTGGTAGATCCCCTCTTCCCTCACGCTCCCCTCACTGCCGGGATGGATCTCTAACCTCTCCGTCCTCTGGTGTGCGCAGATTGGCCGCTCCTCGTCTCCACGCCTCCACGGACGGTGATGGCGCCGGGCTCCAAGAAGAAGGGAAAGTGCGTGGAGGGTAGCCCGGTGGACAAGCTGACCGACGACATCCTCACCGACATCCTCTCGCGCGTGCCCTACAAGTCAACCTGCTGCTGCAAGTGCGTCGCCACGCGCTGGCGCGACCTCTTCTCCCACCGCGACCACCGCAAGAAGCTGCCCCAATCCCTCGCCGGCTTCTTCTATGAAGGGTACAACAGAGACCGCTTCCCCAAGATAGCTCGCTACTTCACCAACGTCTCCGGGGAAGGTGAACCTCTGGTCGACCCTTCACTATCCTTCCTGCCTGGATACAACAGCCTTGACATACTGGACTGCTGCAATGGCCTCCTGCTCTGCCGCCGATGGCATTTCACTAACCCCCAGCTAATGGATTATGTGGTGTGTAATCCCGCCACCGAGAAATGGGTTGTCGTGCCTGCCACGGACTGGTCCAGCAAGGTGGAGGTTGCTCGCCTTGGGTTTGAACCCGCCGTCTCCTCCCACTTCCATGTGTTCGAGTTCATAGATCAGCAGGCATGGTGTATAGATGAGTCTGAGTTTCTCGGTAGCGTTGTTGGACGTATCGAAGCAGTGGCGACCTACTCGTCCAATACTGGAGTTTGGAGGCACCAAATGGTTGAGCACAATCATTTTGCGATCCCCACGCATTCAAAAGGCGTATTTTTTAATTCCATCATGCATTTGGCTGCATTTGATGATATGGTAGTTACCTTTGATGTCCAAGGGAATCTTTTGTGGACCATTGGTACTCCTCCTTCGCCACCAAACTGTGATGATTCCCCTGTCAATGATGTTTTCGTGTCACAGGGACAATTGCATTTTGCAAATAGCAGTGGTTCTGAATCTGGTCGTTACAACCTATCAGTCTGGGTTCTTGAAGACTATGCTTCGAAATGGTCCTTGAAGCACACTGTCAGCCACTGGCAACTGTTTGGAACAAACAATGTAGCGCTGGACTACAATGTTATCGCATTCCACCCAGAGTGCAACATGATTTTCATAGTTTATGGGCACGAAAACACATTGATGTCATACGAGATGGATTGCAGGAAGCGACATTTTCTACGTCAACTTGGACAGGATTGCAAAAGTGAATCTTTTAGCACTGACGTGAAGACTCCTTTTATTCCATATGTTCCCTTGTTCACGGAGTCATTGGCAGATGGGCCTTAAAAAGTCCCACTTGGGTACCGCAATCTCACAATTGTCTTATCTTTCTGCTGAAATCTACATGAACTTGTAACAGTTGCTCATGGTGCTTGAATGCATTAAGGTATGTACCTGAGTTTATGGAGCTGGCTATTGGCTATTGCACTTTACTTAGTAAGTGATATTATGTACTTAATTTGGATAATATGATCGCTTTGCTGTACCATTATTGTCCTTCATATCTAGAGTCTAATTTCTACTTATATCTCTATTTGTGAATATTTTATTTGTGTTGCATCTTGTTATAATCTTGGCCTCTTTTTTTTTTTGGCATTTGGAGAACTATAGTCCTTGCACATATGTGGATCTCCATTTGCTTTGTGATGCTTGAATTCCATTCATTTTACAATATGCCTTGGAAACTTTTCCTTCCCCTCTCAATGATAAAGTGATGTATATGTAAGACATTTTTTAATGATTAGATATGCTGTTAAGGATATACAGTTATGATAGTTACAAATTGGATTTATTTCATTTTGTAGATAGATATTTTTTTGGAATATCAGGTGTTGACATTGTTTTGTTTCCATCTGAACTGAAGTAGGATACTTTGTATAGTATAAGTTGTTTTTGAAAACCGCAAGATAGCTATCACAGCTGCAGAACAAGCTGGGACTATATCAAACTGTTAAACAACATGTATTCATTTGTTACATCGATCTTTGTCAGTGAATCATCCTATTCCAATCTGAAATGACGATTCAGAAAAAATTAGTTTCAGGTTTTGAGTAAACAGTGGCAGTGAAGTTCTTATCATGATAATCGATTGCGATGTCCCTTAGAACATTCCTACCTTGCATTGTAGATCTTTACCTGATTTATATTGGAATAGTGCTATCCAACCTAACCATGCATCAAGAAATGCTTGATCATTTCATCTTTGGTTCGCTGTCGGTTATTTTGTTATGCTGCTGCACACGATCAATGTGTGCAATTGTAGTTGCATTGCCTTGATGGAATGGCTCAGCCTGTTGTTTGTATTGCATGCAAGAAACTGCAGGTTATTGCTATGCTGTCATGTAGTAAATTGGTCCATCTGATTCCATGGTAATGTGCTTGATATACTTTCTTGAATAAAACGCTTGATGGATATTTCTGTAAGTGGCTCTCATGAGAAGCATTGCTGTCTTGCGCCATTGCTGTATAGAATCCTCGAAATCTCTGCTGCATCCCAGTGTTGCTGTACGACAATTCAGTACAAGTTGACGCAAGGCTTCCTGGGAGCGATCAGAGGCCATCTGTGACCTTGTGTCTCTGACGTGTGAGATCTGCAGGATACCAAGAAAATCCAGACCATGACTCCGCTCCTCACCATCACCGCTTCCTCCATGATGCTGTTCGGTTCTGTTGGAAGCATGTTCCTATCAATGGATGGCAAGGTAGGATGGTTATGGATGATTGTGGAGAGGCACTTAGATTAATACTGATAATTGCTTGCAACCATTTCGCAGCTCAGTAATAGCAATGATGTGTGCATGTATTACTGTGAAAATTGTTGCTTTTGGCAAAGTTGTGTATCTGTTTTTAGCAAGAGTGGTTCATTGTCTGTTTTGTTCGCATCAGGAAATGATCCCATAGTTGTGGCCTCTTACCCAGCGGTCCTCTTCATGTCTCCAAGAAGCTAAACCCTCCAGGCAGGACGGCGATTGAGACCACTTGTCGGCGGCCATCCTGATGATAACAGTGAACTGGTTGTTTGAGGTTGCTGCCAAATGAGGGCAGATTAATTTGATGAGATCACGTGATGAAACGCTGGAACTCAGAAGCAAGTTCGAGGTGGAACTGACGAATCATGCATTAGTAAATCAGTTCACAGAGTCTTCGGTACACAGCGGTCACTGGAAGAGGGCGGCCCTCCTGCTTGGTGCGGGTAAACCTGTACTGCAATCGTGCCAAGAGCCACCATATGATAGTTTGCTCCAATTCCAACACGTCGGTCTGGCACCAGAGGCATTTATCCTTCTCATGTGAAACCTTTTCAATTCTCAGTCAAGCAGTCGCACAGTTCCACGAATCATGCTACCACCGGTGCTCCACGTCGGCAGCCGCTTGAAAAACAGACTAGATCATGTAGGCGCCACGTCCATCGAAATTGCATGGGTGAACCTGGGAGCAAGCGCACCCTATATGGAAAAAATATATAATAATTCAGAAAAAGGTCAAAAAAAATCAAATGTTTTTGGGAATCAAAGATGATCATGTATTGTACTCATATACGAAAGATTCACCATAGAATAACTTCTCTTGTTTCATGGGTGAAAAAAATAGACTTGAAGGTCCTATATTAAAGTACTATTCACGCTATATTCGTCATAGATTTGTTATTTTTTGCCTGAAGTCAATGTGAAACATTTTTTGGCCAAACAAATTTATACCAGTGCAATACTTGATTATCTTTGATTCCCAAAAGGATTCGATTTTTTTTGACTTTATTTAAAATTACTACATTTTTTAGAGTATATAGGGTGCGCCTGCACCCGAGAGCCAAAAGTCCGGGTCACCACGTCCATCCATTAGGTAAAATACTACTCCGTACTATATTGTTAGGAATATTTGGATTTGGCCTAATCAGTTGACATATGTGTGGTAGTCACTCTTCATTCCCTTCAAATTTGGATAAAACAACTAGGCATGACAACCATCTTGGTAAACTGCAGTGAATGATTTTAAGGAAAACATGAGAGCTTACTTAGCTTTCCTATCAGATACTCGTGAATGGGTATATCTTTGGAATCTTTTCATTTTTTCATCCTATTTCTTGTATACTCTGCTGGACTCCAGATCGTTTACAAAAGTAGGAACATGGTAAGCGTGTGTGTTTTTTTGAGAATACGTTGAGTGAAGCATGCATAAACCATTATTGCTTTGTAAAAAGGAAATCCAGTACACTATACAATAAAATCATAATGTATAGACCTTCAACAATGTTATACTTAATGCAGTGGAAATGAGCCTTCTGTTGTGGACAAATCGTTCAATAGGAAAGCCTGCACAAAAGGGCAACATGTTCAAACAGAAACTAAGGTCAGGTGTAAATAAAGTGTTTTGTCACCTCTACAAATAGATAATCCGCCCGGACTACAGAAACAACAATTTGCAAGTTGCTTGGTTATTGTATCTTTTTAATTATGTACATATATCCTTCTAATATTTTTCTCAAAATCACACCACCTGTACTTAGCTTAAGATATTCATCCATATCAGACACGCTAACCCGCCTACTTGCTAAGAGCATCCCCACTCGTCTCCCCGACGAGGCCCCCGAGTGACGTTTTTTTCCATCCGGACGGCGTAATTCGGCCCAGTCGCGCCCCCGGTTCCTCGTTTTCGTCCGGATTTGGCCCTAAATCCATCCGGCGAGCCCACGCCAACCCCGGTCCCCCGAGGCGCGCTCGGGGACTCCGGACGAGTGAAAAGCGGGGAAGGGCCCGCTCTGTCGGCGACTGGACACACGAACCCCACTCAAAATCTCTCCCACCCCTCGTATCTCTCTCGCCGCCGCCAGGAGATTCGAGACTCTACAATGCATCAACAAGATGATCTGGTTTTTTTCGAAAAAAAAAAAAAAAAAAAAAAAACAAGATGATCTGGTGGAGCACATATGGACGCTCCGAGGCAACGCCAACGCTGACGCCAACTAGTCTGTCATAATTTGTTTCAAAAATTGTGAAATTGTGTGCTTCATTTGTTTCAGCACTTGTTAAACATTGTACTGATTATCGCCGAATTTGTTTCAGCAATTTTCGGACTCTTGCTCGCCGAACTTGTTAAATTTTATGTCGAATTTGTTTCAAATATGTCAAATGGTCGAGGTTGGGGGTTTCCTGTCGGGAGGACGCCTGGAATTTCGGCGCTCCCCATGCCAAATTTTCGTCCAATCCGGACGAAAATTTCGCCGGATTTGGGCATGGGGAGCGCCAACGAGTAGGGATGCTCTAAGATCTAATGGTGTGTTGCAGCAGTCAGCGATTTCAAGACATTGTCTTTGATTTCTAGATCCTTTACCCTCTTGTCTTTACCTTATCAAGGTAAAATTCATCTAGAAATAATGGCATGAATGTTCGAACAATACAGCCAGTACAAAAAAATATTGGCACCAAATATTCCTGACCGATGGAAGATACAGGTTTCCTTTATATACGGAACCGTATATTCCAGCACCTATCAGTTTGGCAGGTGCAAAACTGCAACTATTTCACCGTACGAAACTCTGAGATACTTGAAATCTGACACACACAGAGGCCAGCAGTTTCCATTTCATCCACTGTTATTTTCCGCTTGGACAGAAAGAGTGCGGACAACACCAAACATAAGCATATAGCAACACCGGCAACTGGAAGCAGATCACGAAGCAGCAATTGCTGTTTCTGCTTATATGGCTTTACCTGACATTGAGGCAATTTCAGACCAAAGCATGCACACACAAAGTGTATCCAGTCCAACTTCAAATGATTAATCAGAGAGCCCACTGCAAATAAACCATAGCATAAGGTTTGCCATTAATTTCCAGACAATTGATTAGTTACACATGAGAAGGATACTGATTTAGCATGTAGCATATCCAAAGTAACTCAAGTATTAAGACAAACCTTGTGGTTTGGGATCAAATTGCATGTACAGATGCTCACAACAACTTAGGATCATGGTAGTTGCTCACGACAACTTACGGGCATGATAGACAGACAATCCACAGCTGCACAGTTACTTCAACCAAACAACTTCTAACTACACACAGTTCTTCGCTCACACCAGGTTTTTTCACAGCTCGCAGCTCACGGCAGCTTTTTCGAAATGTATCACTCAAGCAAACACATCCGTAGCCTTTTCAACCTTTCCTATGCGCATGGGCGGATGCAGAAATGGCCCAAGCCTAATGCTGATATGGGCCTAGTGGTTCTATACATACATTGGATTTTTGTATTTGTAGACTTGATACTTGATGCATTAAATCTTCCTAATCATTGGAATAATTTCCATCAACTAAGGTTTCAACATGTTGTTATTCATTACTATGAACATTTCATTCCTAAGAATTCTCAACAACAACATTCATATAAACGAATTAGTGCACAACACCCTTTTGAGATTCAGTTAACTTATCTAGTTTCCTTCTTTCCCCGACAAATGTTTTTAGGCTATATGGGTATAAAGAATGGAGCGGGAACTAATTCTCCAAATTACACTATCAACGGAAATTAGTCACAACAGCAAGATCCATTAAATGAAATGGTGTGTTGTATGTTTGGAGATTACTCTCACCGTACACGGACAAGCGTAGATTTAGCTTTTTTAAAAAAATTTATGTCAAACTTTTGAAAACCTCACTAATGTTATAGAAAAGAATACCAATATTTACGACATTAAATTGGTATATTACAAAAATACTTTTTAAGACAAATTCATTGATACTAATTCAGCGTCATAAATGTGCTACTTTTTCCTATATATAAGTTGGTCAAATTTCTAAAGATTTGACTACCTTTTGATCTTTTTTGTACTATATTGGTTTACCACTTAAGGCATCTCAAGCGGCGCTCCCAATAGAACGTGCGGCAATGGCCATTGAGGCATTGACAAGCGCTATTGGAAACGCCGACACGCTCTCAGCTGCACTCCCAATATGGTTGACCCATATAGATGGACAAGCACTACTGGAATTTTACGAGAAAAAATCACACAAGAAAACAGTCTTAGTGCGGGCAAAAGATAGATGCGCGTAATTCCGTCAATCGTTTTCGAGATGCCACATAGGGCGGTGGCTTTGGCCTGTTTAAAAGATGCGTCCTAAATATCCTTGGCATATTAGTACGTGTTTCCTTTGTCCTTCCTTCCCTGCTTATATCATGTATGTCCTTTTCGATCAAATATATAATCTTACGTATTAATGTGAGCTGTGCTCCATGTTTATCCATCCATCGAGCATTCGAGTTGAGCCAAGGCTCATGCGCGGCACAGAGAATGCAACCAAAAATCCAGCTGAGAGCTGAATTTTAGTTGTGATGTGAGTAGTCAACAATATTAGCTAGCTGCTTTAATACTGTATAATTCGATCTTTAAATGATGGATTTTTTGAAGTTCACTTTGAATTTCAGAAAGATCTTTTCCTAAAATTTCTCAAAATCCCACCCCACTCTGCTGAAAATTACCGTCAGTATTTCAAGAAATTCTCTGAATGTAAAGAAAAATCATATTAAGGAAAATGATACATATCCTCCACTTCAAATTATAAATTTTTCTAACTTTTTTTATTCGTATGTATATAGACACATTTCAATGTTCTTCACTCAGTTGTGTCCCCACCGCGACATCTTCTTCTCGTTTGGCACATTCGATAGGATAAACTTGTGATGCTTTTTTCTTTTTTAACCATGTGTGGACTTGTAATGTTTTTCTTTATGAATTATATATATATATATATATATGTGTGTTGCTTATGTTCCATAAGATGAAGTGGTATGGCATGCAAAGAGGGAAGATTACAGGAGTCTATAACTCATGGGCAAAGTATGACGATCAAGTGATCGGCTACAACAACAACAAGAATAAATGGTTTAAGACTAGAGAGCAAGCAGAAGAATATACTTGGACTTTGTAAGGAAAGCAAAAAATGAGCAACCATGAAGTTGGCAATAATAATGTAGCTCAGATTGGATCTAGTAGGAGCAACCATGAAGTTAACAATAATGCAACTCAATGCAGGTGTAGTAGGGTGAAGGATTTCACAATCCTCCTCTAATTCATCGTGATTGTGTTCATGTGGTTTTTATGTGTTAGATGATAGCTTCTCTTTTACTTATTTTTAATGCTTTTAGCTTGTGGTTCTTCTATGTTATTTTATATTTTTTTTACTAATGTTTAATGCTTTTACTTGATGTATCTATTTCAATAAAACACTAAGTAAGTTATTCGTTCCTGTAATTAGTTTTTTTTAATGTATAGCTTTAGATGAGATTGACCAATCAGTATTACATCTGTAAAAATGCTGCCTTGGCGGCGAATACGCCGCCACAGATGTGAAATTCGCTGCTGCCACGGCGTGATTTTTTCCCCTAAAAATCATAGAAGTGACATGTTAATATGACACACCAGTATTGTGTATAGTACTAGTGGCATGCTAGGGGCGCGCCACTGGTAAAAAATTTCAGTGGCGTGGTAGACCGCCACGCCACTACTATTTAAGCTACTGGTGGTGGCCGCTGGCATGCCACCGTTAATATTTACCAGTGCGATGTCCTCCAGATATACCAGATATACGTCACTAACGTTTATTTCGGCACGCCAACAATAGGCTCTTCTCTACTCGTGAAAGGATCATGCGTGGCTATCCAACAACGAATTTTTATATTTCAAATAATAAGAACCTAAATTTGAAAAACTCCTTCATATACCGCAAACTCGTGTGTATTTTGTTGCGAACACACGAGCAAAATGATTCTACGAATCTGGGTGTCTGCAACGAATATTGATTTCATGTCGCGAATGTTTTGGCTGCAAGTGTTTGTCCTCCATGCCGCAGATGTGTGGTGATCTTTTTGTCGGGGATTTTTTGTTTACTATTTTATTTGTAGCATCAGTGTTTTCATAATGTTGTGATGCTTTTTGAGTGGTTTGACACACCATGTGAACATTTTTTGATGATGTTGCATACGTGCACAGCAAATTGCAGAAACGGGTGGTTGTGGTGGCCTGGTGGGTGGGTGGGGGACTACAATGCATTGCAGGTCCAGATTTTACTGTTTAGTGAAATCCGATGACTGCGGAAGGGGCTTGTCTGAGCACATCCCATTAGGCCAACGGCTGCCACACCCACATCCCTCCAGTCTATGTTCATGTGAAGTTTAGGTTGCGTTTGCTCATTCATCAATTCAATAATCAAAGTTAATAGGTTTCAATTTAAGACATTACCAACGCACTATTACATAAAAAATAGTTGCGGTATTTCTTCGATCCCACATATAAGGTCTTCATGTATGTCCACAGTCTCGACATGAAAGAGAGTGTTGAAATATAATGCGTAGCCATTTACATCAGTTAGCTACGTTGACTAATGCATGAAATTCACTGATATATTTGGTTGATGTCCGGAAATGATAACTATGGCCATATATTTGTCAGTTTAGTCATATGGTGGGACCAGCCGAGCACATATCTAAACTTTAGTCAACAATCAATAGGTTGAATTTGCTAGTAGATCAACAGTTTGAACAGTCAGAGACAAGATTTCGATGATTTAAAGTTATGGTTATGCAGAACCTTTGACCAACCACGACGATGTGGACATATCAATGCGTACCATCCTTAGTTTTTTCATAAATGTGTTTGCACTATACTAGTACATGTTAACAGAAAACTCCTACATTTGGGCCAAGCTAAATCAGGTGACTACAAACAACACACTCAACCTGATGTCGCAGGCAATTTGGAAAGAAAGGAACTGGCGAGTGTTCAGAAACGAGCCCGCCGGTGCTCCGTGCCACGTTGGATTTAGCCCTTGGTCACACCTGGCAGCCACATAATCCGAACCCTACAACTAATCCCCATTTCCCCCTCCTGATCGCCGCTTCATTCTCACGCCGCCACTCTAGTTCCCTCCCCCTCACTAGTCAATTCAGTTTTCCCATCTTGATGCATTGCCCGCCTCTTTGCTAGATGTAAGACGTGCTCAAGGCGTGCAAGGAGGACAAGGGCTTAATGCATTTCTTCCAAAGGCTCGAAGGTCTGAAGAAATGGGACAAGGTCCGAATCACTCTCTAAGGAGACGGCGATGCGGAAGATGGACCACTGCCCTCCACGATGGCCACAACTGGTAACCCAATCGGTAACATGAAAGCCAATGCCTAGAGGAATCGGGTGTCCTCTTTGGCCGGCTTTTTGATGCCACCATTCAGAAGACAATTTCATCTTTCTCCTCCGACAACAAAGAGAGGGATGAAAGGGGTGCCGCCATGTGGAGGTCCATGTTGGACAAGCAAGATGAGAAGTTAGGAATTGAAAGGGAGAAGGTGAAAGCCGCCAAGATGGAAGCCCAAGCCAACATGATGAAGGCCATGAATGAAGCATCGGGCATTACATTGCCAAGATGTCGCAAGAGGCCAAGATCTTGATGGCGGACATGTCAGGCATGGATCCATTGACGAGGGCTTGTCATGAGATTTACAGCGAGTGCATCGGCAAGGAGGTGATGGTCGCCCAAACGTCCGCGGCAACGGCGGCCATGGAGACGGCAACACCACCGGTGATGAAAGTGTTGTAGTGATCGACGAGCCGGATGTGATGGAGGTGCCCGTAATGTTCATTTGATCTAGCTGGCCATGAAGCCCAAGTTGTTTTTTGATGGCCGGAATACGATGGTGAGTTGGTGGCCGGATGTGTTGACCCAACTAGATTTTGAATTTCTATTAAAAAACTAGATTCGAATTTCTACCCCTATTTAAGAGTTTTAATTCATTTTGGGCCAATTTCTATTACCGGCCGGGCTATTGGGATCGTCGGTGTGTGAACTCCTCCCTATATCAAGTGAGGTACTGTGCGCGCCCCCAAAAACGTTGTGCCGACGCTGCCACCCGCGCCTATTTGGGGATGACCGATGGAGATGCTATGTTGGACCTTTCATCTGGAACACATGATTTTTCAACTGAATTTTACGACCCACCAAGTACTTCGTTTTTTTCGTACGTCCCTTGTTTGTCCTGTTTAAGTCCGTTTTCAAAGCTCCTGTATCCAGATCCTTGGCATATTTGTACGAAAACGTGGTTCCTTTATGTCCTTTTCGCATCAAACATTTCCTACCTCTTAAAATGTGAGCTGTCCTCCATGTTATCCATTCATCCATCTATCTAGTAGAGTCAGCTCCTGCGCGCGGCGCCCAGGACGCAATCCAACTTTCAGACTCTAGCTAGCTCAGAGTTGAACTTATTTACTCTGTGCCAGTAGTCGTCAATTACAGCTAGCTAGCTAGCTGCTTCGATTTCACATCTCCTACTTCATCTCTACCTAATAATAAAGAAAATAAGGTTTCTTGTTGGTCCGCCAGAAATTACCCTTAAAGCTGTACAAAATTACCACCCATTGCCACCTATAAGTTAAAAAACGGTTCGATCCAAGAAAAAACGCCCACCTGTGAGTCCTCCCGATTCCCCACTCCTCCGATGCTGAATCATACATGAGTTGGGATTTGGTAATCTGAGTAGCTGAATCGTACGTGATTTGGACATTGATTCCTGACGGAGTAATAAAAATAGGACGGACCCCCGCCACGATCCCCATCGCTGTGCCGCCGTCCCGACCCTCGCATCGATCCGTTCTTGCGCGCTGCCGACCCGTCAAGAACAGAGGTAGATCGGCCGGGGAACGAAGAGATTCTCCCCAGAGGACACACCCTTGGCAGATTGGCAGATCGGAATCCAGTACAAGATCGCGAACAAGATCTAGAAGATAGACATCGACCTTGAAAGCGAGGCCTGGCACCGGCAGGAGAATGGCGTGCTGCGTCGCTGCAGGGGAAGAGAGGGGCGTGCTGCGTCGCTGCAGGGGAAGAAGGGGCGGAGGCGGTTGGATCCCGCGCCGTTCGACAGTGTAAGAAGCGGTGGAGGGGATGCAGATCACGCCGCCCACCGATAGGGAGGGATGCCACGACGTCGACCGGCGGGGCGGAGGCTACCGGCTACGGCGTCGGGCGCGATTGCGTACTATTGGATGTGCCTTGCACCAGAGCGATCCAGACGAAGTCGTTGGTGGCAGGTTTGACAGATAGATCATGATCATCGAATTGCGAGCTTGGTCAGCGTCCCAATCTGATCTGGCGGGTCTTACGCCCGGTAGCGCTCCAAGTTGTTGTTCCTGCGCGCATGGCGGCTGCTACCAATCGAGGATGCCAACAGCGCCGAGCCCTCCTTTGACTAGCTAGCGTAGGCCAAAAACTTGAAATCGAGAGCATACCCAGTCACTCAGTGGGCCAACAAATTGAAATCAAGATGGATGAGAGAGCTAGCTAATGTGAACGGGACATGAATAATAGAAGATAGAGATGCGTGCTTGTTCTGGCAATCGATCTATGGTGGCAATGAATATCGAATTAGTTATTGTGCTGCTGCGCTAGACCGAAGGTGTGTATTCTTATTGCTCTGCTTTTGTGCTAGGTGAGCACGAGTATAAGGACGCGGCCGGGCGCCGCCGTGTAGCGCCATGGAGTCATGGACGTACTCGAGCCGTCGAGCGGCGCTGGTGGACTCCGTTGACAACACGCCATGGATGGATGCCGTGGTGGCGGTCGAGCGCCATGGAGACCATGGACGTACTCGAGCCGTCGAGCGGCGCTGGTGGACTCCGTTGACAAGCGCTTCCGTGAAAGCGCATGGATGCCATGGTAGAGACTCGAGTGCCGCTCAGACTGATTTGGAGATTTTAACCGGTCAATCCGTTCTTGCTCCGTGCTGGGCTCTTGGCTGCCTTTTTTTCAAGCGTATCCTGGATGCCTTTATGTACTGTTTTGAGCAAAAATAACTCTGGTGTATAACAAGTGAGCTTATTGTGTGTGCGGCGAATCTTTCTCAGTTGAAAAGAAACAGCGTCAAACTGTAGGGGCACAGATACTCACCAAACAAGCAAAGAAGGATATCGGAAAGTATGTGTTTCATTTTCTTTACATTTATTTTCTATCAGGTTTTTTTACTGAAATAATCAGTGCATCACTAGCGACATGCGGCGTTTTGCAGTATAACCTCAAGAGAAGCAATTATGTAAATGGAAGATATATTAGCTAAAAGCACGATAGTCTATTAGCTAAAATAAAACCCTACAAAGGAATGCGCATCTTTATGTAATACATAGTACATGTTTCTGCTTTCACATTTTTCCTCTCAAGTATTTCCAAAATAATAGAATACCCACAAAATTAGAAATTTCTTTAACTTTCACCGCACACGATGGAGGAGGCACGTGGGAGGCGGCGGCGTTGATTATCTAGGGGCGTGTGGCGGGAAGAACCCTCGGTGGTGGGGAGTGGGTCAGATAGTACTGAATCGGGAGGGAGTCAGTCAAGAGGTTAGATGACGGAATTTAATTAAGCATCCCACTTATCTTTCATGTCATTGTTTTTTTCTACCGTTGCAACGCACGGGCATATTTACTAGTCTCTACCTATATATAGTGGCCTCGATAGAGCTGATTCTGCACACCACCAAGCAGAGCAAGAGAGCTCATCCATCCACCACCGATGGCGATCGCAAGCCGTAAGCCAGCCTCCGTCCTGCTCCTCCTCGGGGCCCTCCTCTTTGCCGCCACCTTCCTCGCCGTCCCGGCCGCGGCGACGGGGAAGACCGGCCAGGTGGCCGTCTTCTGGGGCCGGAACAAGGACGAGGGGTCCCTGCGTGAGGCCTGCGACACCGGCACGTACACCATCGCCGTCATCTCCTTCCTCGACGTCTTCGGCCACGGCAACTACCACCTCGACCTCTCCGGCCACGACGTCTCCACCGTCGGCGCCGACATCAAGTACTGCCAGTCCAAGGCCATCCTCGTCTTCCTCTCCATCGGCGGCTTCGGCAACCAGTACTCCCTGCCCAGCCCCCAGGCGGCGGCGGACTTCGCCAACTACCTCTGGAACGCCTACATGCTCGGCACCGCCAAGGGCGTCCACCGCCCCTTCGGCGACGCCTTCGTGGACGGCATCGATTTCTTCATCCAGAACGGCGCGCCGGACAACTACGACGAGCTGGCCAAGCGGCTCATCGAGTTCAACAAGGCCTACCGCGCGAGGACACCCGTGCAGCTGACGGCGACGCCGCGGTGCGGGTTCCCGGACCGGAGCGTGGAGCGCGCGCTCGCCACGGGGCTCTTCACACGCATCTTCGTCAGGTTCTACGACGACGCCCACTGCGCCGCATACTGGCAGCAGGAGTGGAACAAGTGGACGGCGGCGTACCCGTCCGCGCAGATCTTCGTCGGGCTGCCGGCGGGGGAGAAGAAGGTTGGGTACGTGCACCCCAAGAATCTCCAGGGCGGTCTTTTCTCGGTGGTGCAGAACGCGGCCAACTACGGCGGCGTCATGATCTGGGAAAGGTACGACGACAAGCGGACCGGCTACAGCAGCTTCGCCAGCAAATGGGCTTGAGCCTCCTTGAGCTTGAGCTACATGTGTCCATACACACTTCGCTGTCACCGTACTGTGTGTAAACTATAAGTGTGCTGGCATGAGATTGCGAGAATAAACCGAGGCATGTGCGAGAATAAACAAGTAATAACAGTTATCTACGCCCTGGAATAAGTATTTACATGTTCAGTCACTTTAGTTGTCACTGTTCGAAATGAATTTTAGTAGTATCGTGGACGGGTTATGTGAAGTTGCGGTCAGGGACATGCTGAGGTGTTGATGGACGCCGACTAGATTTAATACTCATGTAATCATAGTATTTACTCTATATAAATGCATGGCATGTTTTTGCCCAGAGGTGGCACATGTGATGGTTGGGCATGATAATTCAATCGATGCCGTGGACGTTGAGCATCACAAATCAACAATTTTACGGTTGGAGTACTAGATTTACCCGACCAGTTGGTAAGGACAGTACTCGGTTTGTCCAGCCCTGGTCCGTGCTGAGACGTGTCTTTTTTCAAAACTTACTGTAGCAAAAATCTGCGTTTCTCTTTATTGTAGCAAAAAATGGTTTGTTTATGAAAGAAAAAGAGAAATACTGACCTGCTGGAGAGCTCATTGGAACCTCACAGAAAATCTCGTAGGCAAATATTTGTTCTATTGTAGCCAAAACTAACATCGACGAAGACCTCACCGCCGAAGATCTCGCCAGAGACCCCGTAACAAACATACTGTGCAATTGTAGCAAAACAACACGAAAGTTGTAGCAAAAAAATGTTCCTATGTTACAAATCCATAGAATGGAGACCTCACCAGCCGGCAGCTGCGCCGCCTAAGGTTGCAGCAACTCAGTCCACCCAAGGCAGCAACACTCGGAACTGCAGGTAGCAAAATCCACCCTCCGTTGGTAGCAACGTTGAACGCCTAAGGTAGCAAAACCGGCCTCCTCTAGGAGCAACGCCAGAGGCCTAAGGTAGCAAATCCACCCATCCGTCGGTAGCAATGCCGGACGTCAAAGTTAGCAAAGCTGACGTCTACTAGTAGCAACGTCGGGAGCCCAATGTAGTTGCACCCTGAAGTGCTAGCAGCAACTCATGGACTCGCTCGTAGCAAAAAATTTCCGTGAAGCTCGAGGTGCAAGGAGACGCGCAGGGCCACCACATGAGAACACTACCACCACCGCGCCCGTAGTTCCCGCACCCCGCGCTCGATGCGCTCGATCTCGCCGACGCAGCAGCACGCGTCAGCCCGGTACACAAGACCCGCGCGATCGATGGGTTGGCGGCACCAGTGCCGAGGAGGCCAGCACCGCACGCCCTCCCTGCCCCCGTGCTCATATCACTGAGGAACTAGCTGGGATCGATGGTGGTACACTGAATCTGCATGGCCGATGGGGAGGCACCGCCGCCATCGAGGAAGCCCTACTAGTTGGGATGTGTGACAGTCGCTCTTGCCGCGGGGCTCCTCCGATGGCTCCCGGTGGCGGGGCTGCACAAGGGAGGCATATGAGGCTTGGGTTGTAGCGTGCCTGGCAGGGACAAGGGAGAGCAATGCGATCGGTGGAGAAGGAGTCGACGGCGGAGAGGATAAGGACGTGGCTTGATATTTCTTTTAGGGGGAGGTGGGATGTGGGGGAAGGCAGCCCGCACGACTAGTTAGATCGTACGGACGCGCACCCGAACGCTGCCAGTGCGTGGTCCCCGAGGGGATTGGACCATTTTTCAATTGGAAATCTCTGTAAAATGCTTATCTGCTTTGTAATTCTAACGTTCGACCAACTAGGAAAATGGATAAAACGTGGTAACGTGCTTGTATTTCATTTGAGCTTGATGACGTATGACGCGTGATGCACACGTCCGTTGGAAACCCCAAGAGGAAGGTGTGATGCGTACAGCAGCAAGTTTCCCTTAGTAAGAAACCAAGGTTTATCGAACCAGTAGGAGATGCATGAAGGCCACGTGAAGGTTGTTGGTGAAGGAGTGTAGTGCGGCGCAACACCAGGAATTCCGGCGCCAACGTGGAACCTGCACAACACAATCACAATACTTTGCCCCAACTTAACAGTGAGGTTGTCAATCTCACCGGCTTGCTGTAAACAAAGGATTAAACGTATGGTGTGGAGAATGATATTTATTTGCGAAGAACAATAGAGAACAGAGATTGTAGTATATTGTATTTCAGATGTAAAAGAATAGGACCGGGGTCCACAGTTCACTAGTGGTGTCTCTCCAATAAGATAAATAACATGTTGGGTGAACAAATTACAGTTGGGCAATTGACAAATAGAGAGGGCATAACAATGCACATACATATCATGATGACTAATATGAGATTTACTTAGGGCATTACGACAAAGAACATAGACCGCTATCCAAGCATGCATCTATGCCTAAAAAGTCCACCTTCGGGTTAGCATCCGCACCCCTTCCAAGTATTAAGTTGCAAACAACGAGACAATTGGATTAAGTATGGTGCGTAATGTAATCAACACAAATATCCTTAGACAAAGCATTGATGTTTTATCCCTAGTGGCAACAAGACATCCATAACCTTAGAACTTTCCGTCACCGTCCCGCATTCAATGGAGGCATGAACCCACTATCGAGCATAAATACTCCCTCTTGGAGTTACAAGTATCAACTTGGCCAGAGCCTCTACTAGCAACGGAGAGCATGCAAGATCATAAACAACACATATATCATAGATCAATAATCAACTTGACATAGTATTCCATATTCATCGGATCCCAACAAACACAACATGTAGCATTACAAATAGACGATCTTGATCATGATAGGCAGCTCACAAGATCTAAACATGATAGCACAAGAGGAGAAGACAACCATCTAGCTACTGCTATGGACCCATAGTCCAAGGATGAACTACTCACGCATCAATCCGGAGGCGGGCATGATGATGTAGAGTCCTCCGGTGGTGATTCCCCTCTCCAGCAGGGTGCCGGAGGCGATCTCCTGAATCCCCCGAGATGGGATTGGCGGCGACGGCGTCTCTGGAACTTTTCTCGTATCGTGGCTCTCGGTACTAGGGTTTTCGCGACGGAAAGAATAAATAGGCGAAGGGGCAGAGTCGGGAGGCGGTCGAGGGGCCCACCCCACAGGCCGGCGCGCCCCCCTTCCAGGCCGCGCCGCCCTAGGGTGTGGGGCCGCCTTGGCCCCTCTCCGTCTCTCCTTCGGTGTTCTGGAAAGCTCCGTGCAAAATAAGACCGTGGGCTTTTGTTTCGTCCAATTCCGAGAATATTTCATGTGTAAGATTTCTGAAACCAAAAACAGCAAAAAAACAGGAACTGACGCTTCGGCATCTTGTTAATAGGTTAGTGCCGGAAAATGCATCAAAATGATATAAAGTGTATATAAAACATGTGAGTATTGTCATAAAACTAGCATGGAACATAAGAAATTATAGGTACGTTTGAGACGTATCAAGCATCCCCAAGCTTAGTTCCTACTCGCCCTCGAGTAGGTAAACGATAACAAGGATAATTTCTGAAGTGACATGCTGCTATCATAATATTGATCAATACTATTGTAAAGCATATGATATGAATGAAGTGATTCAAAGCAATGGTAAAGATAATGACTAAACAACTGATCATATAGCAAAGACTTTTCATGAATAGTACTTTCAAGACAAGCATCAATAAGTCTTGCATAGGAGTTAACTCATAAAGCAATAGACTCTTAATAGAAGGTTTTGAAGCAACACAAAGGAAGATATACGTTTCAGCAGTTGCTTTCAACTTCAACATGTTTATCTCATGGATAATTGTCAACACAAAGTAATATGATGAATGCAAATAAACAAGTATGTAAGAATCAATGCACTCAGTTGACGCAAGTGTTTGCTTCTAAGATAGAAAGAAGTAGGTAAACTGACTCAACATAAAGTAAAAGAAAGGCTCCTTCACAGAGGGAAGCATGGATTACTCTTGTGCTAGAGCTTTTTATTTTGGAAACATGGAAACAATTTTGTCAACGGTAGTAATAATTCATATGTGTTATGCATAAAACCTCATATAAGTTGCAAGCCTCATGCATAGAATACCAATAGTGCTCGCACCTTGTCCTAATTAGCTCGGATTTCCATGGATTATCATTGCATTACATATATTTCAACCAAGTGTCACAAAGGGGTACCTCTATGTCACCTGTACAAAGGTCTAAGGAGATAGATCGCATTTGATTTCTCGTTTTTGATAGATCTCAACTTGAGGACATCCGTACCGGGAAAACATAGAAAACAGAAAATGGACTCCTCTTTAATGCTTAAGCATTCAACAACAGATAATATTCTCATAAGAGATTGAGGATTGATGTCCAAACTGAAACTTCCACCATGATACATGCCTTCGGTTGGCGGCCCAATGTTCTTCTCTAACAATATGCATACTCAAACCATTTAATCATGATAAATCACCCTTACTTCAGACGAGACGAACATGCATAGCAACTCACATGATATTCAACAAAGGTGTAATAGTTGATGGCGTCCCGTAAACATGGTTACCGCTCAACAAACAACTTATAAGAAATAAGATACATAAGTAACATATTCAATACCACAATAGTTTTAAAGCTATTTTCCCATGAGCTATGTATTGCAAAGACAAGGAATGAAATTTTAAAGGTAGCACGCAAGCAATTTACTTTGGAATGGCAGAAAAGTACCATGTAGTAGGTAGTTATGGTGGACACAAATGGCATAGGTTTTGGCTTAAGGTTTTGGATGCACGAGAAGCATTCCCTCTC
>NC_061510.1:234962027-234997300 GCF_022539505.1 Lolium rigidum | reverse complement strand
AACCTTAGAAGCAAGAACATCAATTTTACCAAGCTTTTCCTCAACGGATTTGTTAAAAGCAGTTTGTGTACTAATAAATTCTTTAAGCATGACTTCAAGACCAGAGGGTACACTCCTACTATTGTTGTAAGAATTACCATAAGAATTACCATAACCATTACCATTATTAGAAGGATATGGTCTATAGTTGTTACCAAAATTATTCCTATAAGCATTGTTGTTAAAATTACTATTTTTAATGAAGTTCACATCAACATGCTCTTCTTGAGCAACCAATGAAGCTAAAGGAACATTATTAGGATCAACATTAGATCTACCATTAATAAGCATAGACATAATAACATCAATCTTATCACTCAAGGAGGAGGTTTCTTCAACAGAATTTACCTTCTTACCTTGTGGAGTCCTTTCAATGTGCCATTCAGAGTAGTTGATCATCATATCATCAAGAAGCTTTGTTGCCGCCCCAAAAGTGATGGACATAAAAGTACCTCCAGCAGCTGAATCCAATAGGTTCCGTGAAGAAAAATTCAATCCTGCATAGAAGGTTTGGATGATCATCCAAGTAGTTAGTCCATGGGTAGGGCAATTCTTTACCAAAGATTTCATTCTTTCCCATGCTTGAGCAACATGTTCATTATCCAATTACTTAAAATTCATTATGCTACTTCTCAAAGATATGATTTTAGCAGGAGGATAATATCTACCAATAAAAGCATCTTTACATTTAGTCCATGAATCAATATTATTCTTAGGAAAAGATAGCAACCAATCTTTAGCTCTTACTCTTAAGGAGAAAGGAAACAATTTCAGTTTTATAATATCCCCATCTACATCCTTATACTTTTGCATTTCACAAAGTTCAACAAAATTATTAAGATGGGCAGCAACATCATCAGAACTAACACCAGAAAATTGCTCTCTCATAACAAGATTTAGTAAAGCAGAATTTCATAGAATTCTCGTCAGTAGCAGGTGGAGCAATAGGAGTGCATATAAAATCATTATTATTGGTGCTAGTGAAATTACACAACTTAGTGTTCTCGGGAGTATTCATTTTAACGATAATAAAAATAAACTAAGCGAACGGAATTAAATAAAGTAAAACTAGTAACTAATTTTTTTGTGTTTTTGATATAAAGAAAGCAAACAAAACAGAAAATAAAATAAAGTAAAGCAAGACAATAAACAAAGTAAAGAGATTGGATGTGAGAGACTCCCCTTGCAGCGTGTCTCGATTTCCCCGGCAACGGCGCCAGAAATTAGCTTGATGACGCGTGATGCACACGTCCGTTGGGAACCCCAAGAGAAAGGTGTGATGCGTACAACAGCAAGTTTCCCTCAGTAAGAAACCAAAGTTTATCGAACCAGTAGGAGATGAAGGCCACGTGAAGGTTGTTGGTGAAGGAGTGTATTGCGGCGCAACACCAGGAATTCCGGCGCCAACATGGAACCTGCACAACACAATCACAATACTTTGCCCCAACTTAACAGTGAGGTTGTCAATCTCACCGGCTTGCTGTAAACAAATGATTAAACGTATGGTGTGGAGAATGATGTTTGTTTGCGAAGAACAACAGAGAACAGAGATTGCAGTAGATTGTTTTTCAGATGTAAAAGAATGGACCGGGGTCCACAGTTCACTAGTGGTGTCTCTCTAATAAGATAAATAGCATGTTGGGTGAACAAATTACAGTTGGACAATTGACAAATAGAGAGGGCATAACAATGCACATACATATCATGATGACTAATATGAGATTTACTTAGGGCATTACGACAAAGAACATAGACCGCTATCCAGCATGCATCTATGCCTAAAAAGTCCACCTTCGGGTTAGCATCCGCACCCCTTCCAGGCCTGAAGGTGGACTTGAAGGTGGACTTTTTAGGCATAGATGCATGCTGGATAGCGGTCTATGTACTTTGTCGTAATGCCCAATTAAATCTCACTATATTTATCATGTCATGTATATGCATTGTTATGCCCTCTCTATTTGTCAATTGCCCGACTGTAATTTGTTCACCCAACATGCTTTTTCTTATGGGAGAGACACCTCTAGTGAGCTGTGGACCCCGGTCCTATTCTTTACATCGCATACAATCTATCGCAATACTTGTTTTACTTGTTTTTCGCAAACAATCATCTTCCACACAATACGGTTAATCCTTTGTTACAGCAAGCCGGTGAGATTGACAACCTCACTGTTTCGTTGGGGCAAAGTACTTTGGTTGTGTTGTGCGAGGTTCCACGTTGGCGCCGGAATCTCTGGTGTTGCGCCGCACTACATCCCGCCGCCATCAACCTTCAACGTGCTTCTTGGCTCCTCCTGGTTCAATAAACCTTGGTTTCTTTCTGAGGGAAAACTTGCTGCTGTGCGCATCATACCTTCCTCGTGGGGTTCCCAACGAACGTGTGAGTTACACGCCATCAAGCTTTTTTTTCTGGCGCCGTTGCCGGGGAGATCAAGACACGCTGCAAGGGGAGTCTCCACTTCCCAATCTCTTTACTTTGTTTTTGTCTTGCTTTATTTTATTTACTACTTTGTTTGCTGCATTATATCAAAACACAAAAAAATTAGTTGCTAGCTTTACTTTATTTACTGTCTTATTTGCTATATCAAAAACACAAAAAAATTAGTTTACTTGCATTTTATCTAGTTTGCTTTATTTACTACTGCTAAAATGAGTAATCCTGAAGTTGAAGTTCGTTCGTTTAAGCAACAAGGGGGAGAATGTTTAAAAGATGCTTGGTATAGAATTAGTGATGCTCATAGTAGGTGCACTAAGAAACACTCCACCACTATCCCGCCCAGGAATTTTTATGTTGGTATCTCTAGTCTGGAATAGATATGTTCTTGATTGTCTCGCGGGAGGTAACTTCCTAGGCGCTCCCGCTTTAGAAGCTAGTTGCATTATTGAGAGTTTATTTGGAACACCACATGTTAATGAAACTAAAATTGAAACCTCTCTTGAGGATGTTATGAAAAAATTGGAAACCATAGAGAAAAATTTTCCGAGTGTTGAAACTAAATTGGAGATGTTACTCGATAAAACTGATGAACTCGATAAATCCTTAGGAGGAATTGATGAAAGAATTAGTGTTCTAGGAACTTGTGTTGTCCATGATGATCAAATCAATAGGATTAGTGAACTTGAAAAAGCTATGGGAACCTTGGGTTCAACCTTTTCATCTATAAAGTTTAGAGAAAAAGCTTATGTGGGTAAGGAGCAAAAGTTTATGTATGTCTCTAAAGTGCCTAAACCAAAGAAATATTATTATAGGCCTAAAATTGACAAAGCCCTTAGTACCGCTACAGATGGGGGAGCTTATGATGTTGATGCTTCATCTCTCGGTAATACTTGATATACACTTTCTGCGCCTAGCTGAAAGGCGTTAAAGAAAAGCGCTTATGGGAGACAACCCATGTTTTTACTACAGTACTTTGTTTTATATTTGAGTCTTGGAAGTTGTTTACTACTGTAGCAACCTCTCCTTATCTTAGTTTTGTGCTTTGTTGTGCCAAGTAAAGTCTTTGATAGTAAAGTGAATACTAGATTTGGATTACTGCGCAGTTTCAGATTTCTTTGCTGTCACAAATTTCGACCTGCCTCCCTGTAGGTAGCTCAGAAAAATATGCCAATTTACGTGCGTGATCCTCAGATATGCACGAAACTTTCATTCAATTTGGGCATTTTCATTTGAGCAAGTCTAGTGCCTCAATAAAATCCATCTTTACGGACTGTTCTGTTTTGACAGATTCTGCCTTTTATTTCGCATTGCCTCTTTTGCTATGTTGGATGATTTTTTTTGATCCATTAATGTCCAGTAGCTTTATGCAATGTCCAGAAGTGTTAAGAATGATTGTGTCACCTCTGAACATGTTAATTTTTATTGTCCACTAACCCTCTAATGAGTTATTTCGAGTTTGGTGTGGAGGAAGTTTTCAAGGATCAAGAGAGGAGAATGATGCAATATGATCAAGGAGAGTGAAAGCTCTAAGCTTGGGGATGCCTCGGTGGTTCACCCCTGCATATTCTAAGAAGACTCAAGCGTCTAAGCTTGGGGATGCCCAAGGCATCTCCTTCTTCATCGACAACATTATCAAGTTCCTCCGCTGAAACTATATTTTTATTCCGTCACATCTTATGTACTTTGCTTGGAGCGTCGGTTTGTTTTTGTTTTTGTTTTGTTTGAATAAAATGGATCCTAGCATTCACTGTATGGGAGAGAGACACGCTCCGCTGTTGCATAGGGACAAATATGTCCTTAGGCTTTACTCATAATATTCATGGCGAAGTTTCTTCTTCGTTAAATTGTTATATGGTTGGAATTGGGAAATGCTACATGTAGTAACTCTAAAATGTCTTGAATAATTTGATACTTGGCAATTGTTGTGCTCATGTTTAAGCTCGTGCATCATATACTTTGCACCCATTAATGAAAAAACACCTAGAGCTTGCTAATTTGGTTTGCATATTTGGTTTCTCTAAAGTCTAGATAATATCTAGTATTGAGTTTTGAACAACAAGGAAGACGGTGTAGAGTCTTATAATGTTTACAATATGTCTTTTATGTGAGTTTTGCTGCACCGTTCATCCTTGTGTTTGTTTCAAATAAACCTTGCTAGCCTAAACCTTGTATCGAGAGGGAATACTTCTCATGCATCCAAAATCCTTGAGCCAACCACTATGCCATTTGTGTCCACCATACCTACCTACTACATGGTATTTCTCCGCCATTCCAAAGTAAATTGCTTGAGTGCTACCTTTAAAATTTCCATTCTTTACCTTTGCAATATATAGCTCATGGGACAAATAGCTTAAAAACTATTGTGGTATTGAATATGTACTTATGCACTTTATCTCTTATTAAGTTGCTTGTTGTGCGATAACCATGTTTACGGGGACGCCATCAACTATTCTTTGTTGAATATCATGTGAGTTGCTATGCATGTCCGTCTTGTCTGAAGTAAGAGAGATCTACCACCTTAATGGTTGGAGCATACATATTGTTAGAGAAGAACATTGGGCCGCTAACTAAAGCCATGATTCATGGTGGAAGTTTCAGTTTTGGACATACATCCTCAATCTCATATGAGAATAATGATTGTTGCCACATGCTTATGCATTAAAGAGGAGTCCATTATCTCGTTGTCCATGTTGTCCCGGTATGGATGTCTAAGTTGAGAATAATCAAAAGCGAGAAATCCAAAATGCGAGCTTTCTCCTTAGACCTTTGTACGAGGCGGCATGGAGGTACCCCATTGTGACACTTGGTTAAAACATGTGTATTGCAATGATCCGGTAGTCCAAGCTAATTAGGACAAGGTGCGGGCACTATTAGTATACTATGCATGAGGCTTGCAACTTGTAAGATATAATTTACATAACTCATATGCTTTATTACTACCGTTGACAAAATTGTTTCATGTTTTCAAAATAAAAGCTCTAGCACAAATATAGCAATCGATGCTTTCCTCGTTGAAGGACCTTTCTTTTACTTTTTATGTTGAGTCAGTTCACCTATCTCTCTCCACCTCAAGAAGCAAACACTTGTGTGAACTGTGCATTGATTCCTACATACTTGCATATTGCACTTGTTATATTACTCTATGTTCACAATTATCCATGAGATATACATGTTACAAGTTGAAAGCAACCGCTGAAACTTAATCTTCCTTTGTGTTGCTTCAATACCTTTACTTTGATTTATTGCTTTATGAGTTAACTCTTATGCAAGATTTATTGATGCTTGTCTTTAAGTACTATTCATGAAAAGTCTTTGCTTTATGATTCACTTGTTTACTCATGTCATTACCATTGTTTTGATCGCTGCATTCATTACATATGTTTACAAATAGTATGATCAAGGTTATGATGGCATGTCACTTCGGAAATTATCTTTGTTATCGTTTTACATCGCTCGGGACGAGCAGAACTAAGCTTGGGGATGCTGATACGTCTCCGACGTATCGATAATTTCTTATGTTCCATGCCACATTATTTATGATATCTACATGTTTTATGCACACTTTATGACATATTCGTGCATTTTCTGGAACTAACCTATTAACAAGATGCCGAAGAGCCGATTCTTTGTTTTACTGCTGTTTTTGGTTTCAGAAATCCTAGTAACGAAATATTCTCGGAATTGGACGAAATCAACGCCCAGGGTCCTATTTTGCCACGAAGCTCCCAGAAGACCGAGGGGGAAAAGAAGTGGGGCCACGAGGCGCCGCCACACTAGGGCGGCGCGGCCTAGGTCTTGGCCGCGCCAGCCTGGCGTGTGGGGCCCTCGTGTGGCCCCCCGCATTGCCCTTCCGCCTACTTAAAGCCTCCGTCGCGAAACCCCCAGTACCGAGAGCCACGATACGGAAAACCTTACGAGACGCCGCCGCCGCCAATCCCATCTCGGGGATTACGGGAGATCTCCTCCGGCACCTGCCGGAGAGGGGATTCATCTCCCGGAGGACTCTTCACCGCCATGGTCGCCTCCGGAGTGATGAGTGAGTAGTTCACCCATGGACTATGGGTCCATAGCAGTAGCTAGATGGTTGTTTTCTCCTCATTGTGCTTCATTGTTTGATCTTGTGAGCTGCCTAACATGATCAAGATCATCTATCTGTAATACTATATGTTGTGTTTGTCGGGATCCGATGGATAGAGAATACTATGTTATGTTAATTATCAAGTTATTACCTATGTGTTGTTTATGATCTTGCATGCTCTCCGTTATTAGTAGAGGCTCTGGCCAAGTTTTTTCTCTTAACTCCAAGAGGGAGTATTTATGCTCGATAGTGGGTTCATGCCTCCATTAAATATGGGACAGTGACAGAAAGTTCTAAGGTTGTGGATGTGCTTTTGCCACTAGGGATAAAACATTGATGCTATGTCTAAGGATGTAGTTATTGATTACATTACGCACCATACTTAATGCAATTGTCTGTTGTTTTACAACTTAATACTGGAAGGGGTTCGGACGATAACCTGAAGGTGGACTTTTTAGGCATAGATGCATGCTAGATAGCGGTCTATGTACTTTGTCGTAATGCCCAATTAAATCTCACTATATTTATCATGTCATGTATGTGCATTGTTATGCCCTCTCTATTTGTCAATTGTCCGACTGTAATTTGTTCACCCAACATGCTTTTATCTTATGGGAGAGACACCTCTAGTGAACTGTGGACCCCGGTCCTATTCTTTACATCGCATACAATCTACTGCAATACTTGTTTTACTGTTTTCTCGCAAACAATCATCTTCCACACAATACGGTTAATCCTTTGTTACGAGCAAGCCGGTGAGATTGACAACCTCACTTGTTTCGTTTGGGCAAAGTACTTTGGTTGTGTTGTGCGAGGTTCCACGTTGGCGCCGGAATCTACGGTGTTACGCCGCACTACATCCCGCCGCCATCAACCTTCAACGTGCTTCTTGGCTCCTCCTGGTTCGATAAACCTTGGTTTCTTTCTGAGGGAAAACTTGCTGCTGTGCGCATCATACCTTCCTCTTGGGGTTCCCAACGAACGTGTGAGTTACACACCATCAGTAATCTACAGTGTAATCCTAGTAGCCGTGGAGAGTGTCACTAAGTTTGGAAGTATAGCGGGTGATAAATAATCTGTTCAATGTTTATGAGTATTGTGATATTTGATTCCAAATATATTGTGATGTGGCAGAGTTGTTAGTGAAAAATGAGCTTGACAAGTGGGTCAGGATGACGACGGGGTGAGGTAAGATGGATGGAGGTTTTGGGACCTTTTGATGCTATGGTTTGTGTCACTTTAAACAATAGGAGATGAGCGTATATTGTCTTCAATAGGAGTGAGGCTAAGAGTCAAAAAAATATCTTTGGCTCCCGAGCTATAGTGATTCCTTGACACTAAAAAAACTAGAAAAATATTTACGAGTTTCAAAACAATATGAAAAATATTATTGGGATAGTCAATGTTGTGTCATACATGCATGCAAGGTCGCAATGCGTTCTTTGCATGGTAGGCTAAACAAAAATAACAAAATTTGATAAAATTTAGATATTTAAAAATATCCATAATCAAATCCACACTTTTGTTAATTTTGGGTAGATTGGAATTTAAAGTATTTATAGTTGATATTTCATACGTTTATAGAATACATCATTGATTACATCCAGATTTTGTTTTCTATTTTTAAAACTCGTAAATATTATTTCTACTCATTCTATATTTGTGGATATACTCCATCCACTCCAAATACTTTGAACATTAGTCGACCTTTGTATTCGAAGTTATCCTGCCTTTTCATGTTTGTCGAAATCAAACTTTGTGGAGTTTAACCTAACCTATATAGTAGAAAACATATTTTAGGACTATTTTCTATGTACTTGATCAAAATTTATCAAGTTTGAATCTTACCAAACGTGAAACTAATGTGAACAAGAGGAGGAGGGAGTAGTGCTATAGTGAGAAGGTGACCCACCTGCTAGTTTTGTGGCTGGTATATGTATATCACTGCAATGTCCAGGGTACACAAACTCAATGGTGGCTAGCTGGCAGAGTGGTACTACTAGTGTTGGTCAACAAGTTGTGGATAATATTTTTCATATGTAGCATGTGCGAGGATATGCTCCACATGCACGTCGGCGGCTTCCTTGGTCAATCCTACTAATTGGCGTGGTCAACATGCATTGTGGCTATGTGTACGCAAATTCATCAGTCATGTCCTTCTCGATTGTTTGGGCATATTACCACTGCTGGTGAGCTGTCCTCCATGTTGCTATCTTACACACGCGTGATATCCATCCATCTAGTCATCTCCATGGAAAAAAATCAACTTAATTCATCCTCATCCATGAAATTAGCCGCCTCACTCAGACACCGGAAGCCACCAAAAGCTACCTGAAGTATTCCCCTTTGCTTGTAAAGTCATCCATGGCTAGCTGAAAATGTGTTACAGTCAACTATAGCTGCCTACCTAGCTTGATTCCATGTATCCATCTCTATACTTTGTCTTGTCTTTCTCTCTCACAACAATCCCTATATATACTGAGCTCCAGCTGCATAATCCTCCTCATCCAAAACAAGCAAACCAATAAGAACAAGCTACATACAAAAAGCAAGCTAGGAACCATGCACCCAACCATGGCGCTCGCACGCCGGAGGCCTGCCTGCCTCCTAGCACTCCTCTCAATCCTGGCAGCCTCATTCCTGGCCGCGCCAGCAGCGGCGGCGGGCAAGACCGGGCAGGTGACGGTGTTCTGGGGCCGGAACAAGGACGAGGGGTCCCTGCGTGAGGCCTGCGACTCCGGCAGGTACACCATGGTCACCATGTCCTTCCTCGACGTCTTCGGCCACGGCAACAACTACCACCTCGACCTCTCCGGCCACGACCTCTCCCCCATCGGCGCCGACATCAAGCACTGCCAGTTCATCGGCGTGCCCGTCTCCATCTCCGTCGGCGGCTACGGCACCGGCTACTCGCTCCCATCAAGCCGCTCCGCGCTGGACCTCTTCGACCACCTCTGGAACTCCTACTTCGGGGGCTCCAAGCCCGGCGTGCCCCGCCCGTTCGGCGACGCGTGGCTCGACGGCGTCGACCTCTTCCTCGAGCACGGCACGCCCGCGGACCGGTACGACGTGCTGGCGCTGGAGCTGGCCAAGCACAACATCCGCGGCGGGCCGGGCAAGCCGCTGCACCTGACGGCGACGGTCCGGTGCGCGTACCCGCCGGCGGCGCACATCGGGCGGGCGCTCGCGACGGGGATCTTCGAGCGCGTCCACGTCAGGATCTACGAGGGGGACGACAAGGCGTGCAACGTGTACGGCGCGTGGCAGGACGCGTGGGACAAGTGGACGGCGGCGTACCCGGCCACCAGGTTCTACATCGGCCTCACGGCGGACCAGAACTCGTACCAGTGGATACACCCCAAGAACGTCTTCTATGGCGTCGCGCCGGTGGTGCAGAAGAAGGACAACTACGGCGGAATCATGCTCTGGGACAGGTACTTCGACAAGAAGAGCGACGACTACGGCAGCTTGATCAAGAGCTACGCTTGAGCTACTCAGCTACATCCTGCATCGCGTCGTTTCCTAGTACTGGAGTAACAATAAATTGTGCTGTTTGAGTGTTTGTGGTAATTGCAAGAATAAAGTGAGACCTGTGAAGAAATAATTAGACACTTAATTACCCGCAAAAGAAAGACACTTAATTTTTTGGTTACAACGTACAGTACATGCTGCGGCATACAACTTAGATAAGAAAAGAAAAACACGAACAAGAGGTCAGCCTCCCCTGATAGACCGAGACCGGTGAACAACAAACAAAGCTACGGATCGCTTGGCGCGTTTGTTGCGTGTGGAGGGCTGCTCCGGTGCTCCCCCTAAACAAAATTGGAGGGTTATAATGGGCTTTTTTCCCCTGTGTTGGGTTCGTCGAAACCCATATTCAGCCTATGTATACCCGTATGTATTGATACGGTATGTGTATGTCGAGTAAGAAAAAAAGAGGTGACGTGAGTAACATTTTTATAGGACCTTTCTATTTCGGTAGATGCACGTGACCGTAGATACGTACAAAAATGAGGTACAACACAATGCGGGCCATACGGGCCTGTACAGGGTTGTACGGATGGTGAACCTACACTAAAATTACGATCGTGCTCTCGCTTACGAACAAGTATGAAAAGATCTCCACCGTTGGTGTGTTTGGCGCACCCAAAAAATTTACAGGGGAGGAGCACCGGAGTAGACACCGCTTGGTCCCAGGGCTTTAATAAGAACATCCATAGCTGCACAAACGACATAGTTTTGAAAATAATGTAAGCTCAGTAATGAATAACTTTAGATTGGATAATCAAACAGCCCAAGATTGAATTCAGAGGACGCGTCTAACTTTGCCCGAAAAGTTAGAGACAATAACAAAGAATCTTGGTAAATTAGAGGGGCACCAACTACACCCTAACAGCTGGCGGACCACACTCCACACGAACTTGGCCATCGAGCAGTTAAAGAAAATATGGCTAGCATCTTCCATGGCTCCATGAAGTGCACATCAACCCGTCTCTGAGGCATGCCTAGATGCAATGTTCAAGCTTGAGAGCAGCCGATCCAGCACTAAGTGTCAAGAAAAGATATGAATTTTGAACGACAATTTCGCTGCCCATATATCCTTGAAGTGAGCAATGATTGCCATGTGAGAGTTTAGTGTAGATCGAGTTGATGGAGCACACACTCAGCGGTTCTAGGTCCCAAACAACCTTGTCTTGTCCTTCAGAGAGATGGGCGTCGCTAATATTTTCGCTAGCTGCCACCGAGCCACTCTACCCGCTTGATCTAACGACCCGCAAAAATCAGTGTGCCCCCTGACACCCATAGACCTAGGACACCAAGCTCATTTGAGATACGCAGATGTTGAAAAGACCAAGGAACCTATCTTTGAGAGGCAAGTCGCCCGCCCATTTGTCCATCCAAAGCAATATTCTCTACCCATTCTGAATAGCATGATGTGCTCCCAGTTTGAATAAGTGTTTGATTTTGTGATATTCTTGTAGAATTTGGAGCCCCTTTGTTCCGATCCCTAGAAAATATCCACCACCGAGGCATACTTTGCTCTAATCAATTGGTCCCAAATAAGGTTGTCATATTGGTACAACTTTCATACCCATTTCAGCATCAACAACACATACATCTTTCTGGAATTGAGGATACCCAACCCTCCACTGATTTGGGCCAACAGACCGTCGACCAGTTAACCAGGTAAAATTTTCCGCTTGGAACCTGAGCTCTCCCAATAGATACATGCTTTGTGCATGTAAAACTTTGAATGAATACCATCTTGCAGTAGGAACAAACCCATGCATCACGAACATTGGTAAGCTAGTCAGCCAAGAGTTGGAGAAGATCGGCATACCTCCTCCCTCCTAACAAAACTTGCCCCATAAGTAGGGGAGTAAACGGTTCGGATCGGATTTTGCTTTTACCATATATATTTTTGGATTCAGATTAGATCGGATATTGATCGGTTTCTGATTCGAATGCGGATATACCGGACAGCGGATTCGAATCTAAAATGCGGTGGACTCGGATAGGAAACAAAAATAGTCAGATATATGCTCTCATTGGTAGATAGTTATAATTCTTGCAAATCTTGAGAGAGATTTAGACTTTGTCTTGTATAGTTAAGCAAAAAGAGACATAATGCTCTAAAACTAAAGCATTGGTAAAAACTTAGAGCTAAACATGCTCACCAAATGTACTTAGAGCTACTAACCTTGCAAGATTGACCTTTGTTTTGGGCTCAAAATCAGATTATCTGGTTTAGTACCTTTGGATTATCCTAATTAAATTTTGGATGATACATATCTGCATGTTATTTGGTATACCATATCCCAAGCACCACTTCGGAATCATATAAACTTATCCGTTGGATTCTTTAAAATCGGATATGGATACCTTAAAGCGGATTCGACGCTGATTTTGGTGCGGAAATTATCCTATCTGTGTACACCTCTACCCCCAAGGTTCCACTGTCGCTGTGTACCAGGAACATCCATTGTTCCATGGTGAGTTTGATGTCCGCACTTAGGAGCCCAAGGCAGACCAAAGGAAATGAACCCAACTTGCACTTGAGGCAGTCAACAAACCTTTGATGCCTCAATAGTAAGGAAAACGCTATAGGGGCACGCTCATTGACAACGCACCCACCCTAACGCACGCGGCTGCTATTATTTGTCGTGGGCCAAAAATGCGCACACGGCCGGTGTGCTGCACACCAAAAGAGAGTAGGGCACTCGACAACTTGGTGGGCCCTGGCTACACTCGGGTCCAGAAAGTACCCGTAGCGAGCGCCAATAGTGGCAGGCGACTCCTATATCCGGTCGCGTGTCCCTTTGCTAGCACACTTCCAATATAGTTGCTAGGGAAATTACAAAACATGAAAATTCGGCATATTTTGCAAAATGCCGCCATCTTTCAGTAAAATGGCTCTAGACTTTGCATAGGGTCTCCTATAAAAAAGATTTTTATATGAAAATGTATCTACAGAAAATTTTAATGACCATATAAATATTTTCTTTCCATCAATACTTTGCCACAAAATAGCTCTTCTAGGTAATCAAATTTCTCAAAGAAGGTTTTAAAAGAAACATTGGCACGTGAAAGGAAGGGAGGGAAGAAAGACAAAATAAGGCTCTCCTTATGAAACTGTTACATAAATTTTATTCCTCATACTAAATCCAAAAGAGGATTGTGCCGTGGGTCAAGCTGGTCTAGGCGCTGTATGGAGACAGTGTCCCTCATACTAAATCCAAAAGAGGATTGTTCTGGTGGATAGATATTTTCGGCTTGGTTGATGATTACAGTAGTATCTCCCAGTGTAGAATCGGTAGTGGTTCTTCCGTGCTTTTTTGGAAAGATTTTTGGGCCAATGAAGAAATCTTGTGCGATAAATATCCAAGGTTGTTCTCTTACGCACAAAATGAAGGCATTTCAGTGGCTTCGTTTGTTTTGTCTGGAGATACTACCTCTTGCTTTGATTTACCACTTTCAGTTGAAGCTTTCCAGGAATTACAGGAATTAAATCAGCTAGTGGAGGCAACACATATTGAGAGTTCGGCCACTGACCAACGTGTATTTGTTTGGGGAGAAAAATACACTCCTTCTCAGTACTATAAATTCTTGTTTGAGCAAGTTCCAACGGACAAAGCTCTTAATGCTATTTGGACTTATAAAGCCTTGCCCAAACTTAAAGTTTTCCTATGGCTGCTTATACATGATCGGTTGAATACTAGAGACATCATGCTACAGAAGCATTGGATTGTGGATTCTGATCCTGAATGTTCACTCTGCAACTCTACAAGTGTTGAGACCAGGAACCATCTTTTCTTCAAATGTGATTTCGCCTTAGCTTGCTGGGATGCTGTTAACATTCAGTGGACACACAATCTTCCATTCTTAGACATGATTCTCCTGGCCCGTGACACTTTTCAAGGTCCATGTTTCCTGGAGGTAGTGGCATGTGTTCTATGGAATATATGGAAGGTCAAAAATGACTTCATTTTTCAAGCGATTCCAGCCTCTTTCAACAAGTGGAGAGTAGGTTTCAAAACGACTTGCTGGTTCATCAGTACAGAGTGAAGGCGACGTGCCGTTCAACCTCTTATTGACTGGTTGTTGCACACTTTTGTTTAGTTACCATGTTTTTGTTTTTCCCTTTTCTCCCACCTTGATGTAATCTTTTTCTCTTTCAGACCTCGTGTCCTTGTACATTTCCGAGTATAAAACATAAAATTACACTGTATGGGCTTCCCCTACAGTAAAGGTGTCAAAGAAAAAAACAAACATTCAATTTCACAGTTTGACTAGCAATTGACACCGCATTTCCTTTGCGGGTATTTAAGCCTTTTATGACTCTAGTTTCCAAAAGAATCCAATCATTGATTTTTGAACCACAAAAACTTACAAAGACCCCAAGATACTTCATAGGTAAATATCCAGTCTTGCATCCGAACATATTATCATAAAAGGATACGATATCATTTCCTCCTCCCATCACAAAACCATTGCTTTTCAAAAAATTAATATTTACCCAAGACATTATTTCAAACGCATAAAACAATAGTTTGAGATTCAGAGCTTGTCTTGACCTTGAGTAAGACACAAACAATATCATCAACATACTAAAGGATAGTTATGCCTTATCGGTAAGTTTTGGACATACTAAAGGATAGTTATACCATTTTGTTAAGCAGACATATATGTTGCTTGGTTAAACAGAAAGGGTGTTATCCTCAAAACCAATGAAAGGGTGTGAGGGGGTCACCTTGCCTTACCCCCTTGGCACTTTGGAAATAACGCTTTGTAACATTATTCAGTTTGATACTTAATGTACCATTGTATAAGATTTTTGCAATTCACTGACACTAATTCTCATTACACCTCTAGATCTCTAATATGCTAGCGAAAATTCCTAGTTGACAAGGTTCAAAAAAACATCTGAGTTTACTTTATCATAGGCCATTTTGAAACCCAACTTTATAACAACTACCATATGTCTTTTTTCATGACTGTGATTCTAGTGGCAGATTGGATTTGGGAACTTATCACTATAATCTTTTTGTTACAGTTTCTCGATCATCCATACCTTTGTAATAACGACATATAATTAATGATTACCATGTGAAATATGTATTAGAAATTACATACGGTTTAATATAATACTTTGCTATTACAGTACATACAAGATAAGACTGATGAGTGACATCATCAATACGTGAAGAAATAGACAAAGTAGAATACTGAAGTTAGTTTTGATGTTGTTAAATTCACAAAATAATCAATACCGCATGAAATATGTATTACAAAGCTTTAATATAGGGTCTGTATCTCTATGACTTAGTACTTCATCGTGTCACCGTACTATTTGCCTGTACTTAATTTTTCACAAATTAGATATTTCAGTAAGGATACGTAAAAATCAAATGTGCGTTCAATTTTTTTGAAAGGAATAATGTAGGGGCTACAACGATTTCTTTTTAAAATAATAAAAAACAAATTTACGTCCATGAGAACTTAAACCTGGGTTTCTAAGTTGTACATTCGCTTCCAACCAAGTGAGACAGACTCGTTTCTTTTCCGCGCTCAATTTTGATCCATACGATGTGATGTCTCCCCATTGTTTCAAATCCTAGGAGCAAAAGGAAAATCCGGCATGTCTTTTCCTCACAGAACTTGGTGTGTACTCCCCCATTTTTATTTAGTCTACATTAAAAATAACAACGTCCAATAAAAAGAGCGAAATAGAATCGTTTTCAGTATTGTTGTTCACTAAAAGTTAGAATGTAGATTATTTCAGAATAAATTTTGAAGGTAGAATGTAGACTATTTCAAGATGAAGCAAGTAGTTATTTCTGTGTCAGTATCCCGTGTACATGTAGTTAGCCTGAGGAGTCGTGGTACTGCATGTTGAAGTTGAACAAATTCTCGGATTTAATTTCAACGTGTACGTACGTGACCTCGGTCAATAACTCGATATGGATTTTTGATCTATTAGTAAATCTTGACCATAGATTAAAGATCCATCTCTTAAAATAATTCACTATTCATTTTCATGCAAGTTGCAAGACAACCTCATATCCTAGCCCTTCTTTACCTTGCCACCACGTTGTAAAATCTTAGCGTAAGAAATTTTCTCTGTAGTAGCGCTTCTTGATAGGTAGCTGGCGTGCTTAAAAAAAAATGGAGACAGCTATTTTTGCGTGCAATTAATTACCAATTGTTGTAGTCCATGTCAGCCGAAAAAACCATATGGTGTAATATCGGATTGGTCCTCATTGCTTTAGGTGTCCATGTGGTTTACTTTTTTTACGTCGTTTTTTCTATATTTTGATGGACTGAATTTAAGCGGCTATGTCTATCATAGTTATGCAGAGATCGGATTTAATGCTTAAACTATTTAAGTAATAAAGTGTCCTTTATTAAAAAAAAGTCTTAAAAACCGTAGACATGTATCAATACCTAGTATCTCGGATATAAAACGTGTCAAATGGAAACTACATGGTTGCGCCATCAATAATATTTTATTAGATCATACCCATTGGCTTTAAATCTAGGTATACTGAAGTAATTTAGATGATGTGATTTAATATGGTGTCCCTATTAAGATTCTGTGATGCAGCTTTAGTATATAATACTAGGTAGGTAGGTAGATCGATACTTTCTCTGGCACGTGAATAAGTGTGCTTCTATCTTTGATCTAAACTGGGAATGGTGTTTTGAAACATGGGTGCATATGCTCCCTATAATTTGAAATACATCTTACACATATTTTTTAAAACAAAAAATTCACACGTGCATCTTTACGTGCTACGCGCTCAAAAAGTCGTTTCATAAAAAAATGACTTATCATGTGACGTGTGTAAAAAAAAGATAAAATTCCGTGCTAAAAATAATGTTGTTCACAAGATAAACTTTCTTTTTTTTACATAGAACACAAAAAATTGATTTTTCGTGAAACTTGATGAACGCACATATATTATGTAGATTTTTTTTGTCCAAATTTTTTGACACATCGAAATATGATTTTTTTTGGTAGAGGGACCAACGCACCTGGGAGCCGAACCAAACTTATGTAGATTTTACTAACTTTATAGAAAAATCATGCTACATTTATGATGCTAAATTAATACTACGTACTAGATTCGTTTTAAAATGTCGTTTCATAATCTATCACTTCGACATCATATATGTTGGTGTTCATTTCTATAAAGTTAGCCAAATTCAAATAAGATTGACGTAAGACAAACATAGAAGTTGATTTATTCACGAATGAAGCGAGTAGTAGCTAGATAGACAGATAGTTTTTATTCTAGCACAAGAGCGGTTGATTTCACTAGCTAGTTATTGAAGATAAACACACACAAACATATGCATAGGTAGAGGATACAACAAGTGCACACAAACACACGCGCGCGCGCTTTGCAGTACTAGTAAACGTATGGAAACGGTGTGGATGAACCCTGGTGTGCTACATTCAGCTGCAGCCTGCAGCTAAGGAAAGGCTCAAGCCCATTGGATGGCGTAGCTGCTGTAGCCGGTCCGCTTGTCGTCGTAGCGTTCCCAGACCATGATTCCGCCGCAGTTGGCTGCCTTCTGCACCACCGGGATGATACCGTAGTACAGATTCTTCGGGTGCACGTACCCGACCTTCCTCTCCGACGCCGGCAGGCCGAAGTAGATCTGCGCGGACGACGTCCCGAACGCAGCCGTCCACTTGTCCCACTCCTGCTGCCAGTTGGCGGCGCAGTGGGGGTCGTCGTAGAACCTGACGAAGATGCGTGTGAAGAGCCCCGTGGCGAGCGCCCGCTCCAATTTCCGGTCCGGGAACCTGCAGCGCGGCGTCGCCGTCAGCTGCACCGGCGTCCTTCCGCGGTAGGCCTTGTTGTAGTTCCAGAGCCGCCTGGCCAGCTCGTCGTAGTTGTCCGGGGCGCCGTTCTCGATGAAGAAGTCGATGCCGTCCACGTAGGCGTCGCCGAAGGGGCGGTAGACGCCCTTGCGCCTGCCGAGCATGAAGGCGTTCCAGAGGTAGTCGGCCACGGCCGCCGCCGCCCTGGGGCTCGGCATGAAGTACTGCCTACCGAAGCCGCCGATGGAGAGGAAGACGAGGATGTTCTTGGACTGGCAGTGTTTGATGTCGGCGCCTACGCGGGAGACGTCGTGGCCGGAGAGGTCGAGGTGGTGGGCGCCGTGGCCGAAGACGTCGAGGAAGGAGATGATGGCGATGGTGTACGTGCCGGAGTCGCAGGCCTCACGCAGGGTGCCCTCGTTCTTGTTCCGTCCCCAGAACACGGCCACCTGCCCGGTCTTCCCCGTGGCCGCGGCCGGGGCGGCGAGGAAGGTTGCGGCGTACAGGAAGGCCGCGAGGAGTAGTAGGAGGGAGGCTGGCCGACGGTGTGCGAGCGCCATTACGATTTCTTGCTCTAGCTTTGCTCTTTGGTGTGAAGAATTAGCTAGATGGAACTGCTATTTATAGATGGATTATACATGCATGGATACCATGAAGCTGCAATGGACTTAGGGCATGTACAATGGTGATGACTCAGCTGTCTGTAAGAGGTAGTTACAGGTGATTTTGGTGATGTGGAGGAAAGATAATGAGGAGAGAGAAGGAGGCTGTCTGTAAAGTTACAGACAGTCTGTAGACTTCTTACAGACAGCTTACAGACACCATTTTTGCTGTTGTATGAAGGGTGTCTATAACTTATACTCACATATAGCTATGACTAAAAATAGATAACTTACAGACAGACTATTGTATACACTGTCTATATCATTGTCTATAGATGACATGGAGTAATATTACAGATAGCATGCGTCTAAACCAATGTACATTAGTAGCTGGTGCAGTTACGCAGGTTTTATTTTCCTGTGTGCGGCGCGCACATCAGAATATCAGATGTCAGGCGACAGAGATAAACTTGAGCTGAGTAGCTAGCTAGCTAGCTCCCTTTTGGCTTTTGTATGTTGTGTGCGGCGCGCAGGAGCTGACTATGAACATGCATGGATAACATGGAGAACAGCTCAAAGTGAAGACATAAGAAAATACAGTACGATGGAAAGGACATTGACGAAGGGAGAGCTGGAGGAGAAAGGAAGCGCGTGTGAAATATTCCATGCATGGATGTTCTCCATGTGTCAATTTTCTTTTGAGTTGTCCACGGATGTTGACGACGCATTGATACGGTCCGGGCAAACAACGTACGTAGTAGGTGGCATGTCGGTCGGTTCCTTGAAATAGAAGTAACACCTTATCCACTAGTTGACCACTGAAGCAGCCATGTAGGTTTTGTAGCTCCTTCTCCCGAAATTGTTTTTAAAACTCGGCTACATATAGTAGATTTCTTACAAGAAAATCGAAAACAACATTTTAAAATTCAGAAAACATTTGAAAAAATCACTGATGAAGCCAATGATGTATTCAAGCATGCAAACTACAAATACGAAATACCAAATATTCTAGGCTTACATAAAAATGGCAAATTTTGATCATTTTTGGAGGTTTGAAATGTGCACCATTAATTAACGGCTGTCATATGCATGATTTTGTCATTTCTGTGCAGCCCAGAATAAAGATTATTTTCCACTGAATTTTCTGTGTCAGCATAATACATCTTCGTCAACATCTTCAACTTTTGTAAGAAGTTTTTTAAACTTTTGATTTGCAACATTGTCGCAACATTTTCCTCCCATGTGTGAAAAGGGAAAAAAAGGGTTGTAGTAGTTTGACAAATCCTAACGGCAAAAAAAAATGTGCATGCAACAAAAAACATATAGATAGCTATAAAACCTAAACGAAAAAAATCACCACATGTATGCACCATGGAGTGAAAGCTTGCAAGACCCCCAAAAGAACATTTGTGGTAGGTTCCCCGTCATCGTAGAATGTCGCCTGACTGTTTGCAACAAAGGGAGACTTGAGTTTTATAGCTTGTGCCAAAAATTACAAACCTTAAATTGGATCACCGATCTTGTCACCCTGTGACATAGGCATCCCGAATGGGCCTGCCGAAGAATGTACCCGGGGATTACTGAAGGCTCACGACCCGAAGATTACAAAGCCCGGAAGCCCAATAGAGTGTTGATATGGAAGATAGAGATGTATTAGGAATATAGACTTATAACTGTACGGGACGAACTCGTAGAGTCTCCCGGTGTTTGTAACTTGTACATCACGAAACCCTCGGCTCCGCCTCCTATATAAGGGGGATTCGAGGGAGAAAGAAGGGATTGATTTCATTGTCAACACAACCCTAGTTTTTAGCAGTCGAGCACCTTTTCGGCTGAAACCTTCGAGATCTACGTGCCCTCTACTTTCTTATAAACCCTAGTCTACAACTTGTAGGCATTGACAAGTTAATACCTTGTCAATTGGTGCCGTCTATGGGGATTAGAGGCGACAAGGAGCTGATCTCGATGGCACGTTCAACATCGTCGACATCATCGGTGGTAAGCAACGCGATGGACGGAGGTAAACTGATCAAAACTGGTCTCGTTGATTTTCTTCCTCACCATGGGCGGACCTACAGGGTGGGCTGGGTGGGCCATGGCCCACCCCAAATTTTGTGAGTTTTTTTACTACCCTAAATTTCTGACCCACGAGAAATGGAGAAAGGCATCGAGAAGACCAGAACGAACTCGTGGAGTTGTCGTCGATTCCCTCTCCTCTGCTCGACCGCTCCTCCAGGCTCCAGACCAGACGGTGCGGCGGTCGATCTCCCTGCCGGCGGACGGCTGACGGGCCATGGCGGTCGATCCCCCTGTCGGTGGACGGCTGACGGGCGATGGCGGTCAATCCCCGCCCCTTCTCCTCGTCGGCTCGCGCGGTCAGGTCGATCCACGTCCCTTCTCCTCGCCAGCTCGCGCGGCGGAGATCGATCTCCCTGCCGACCGACCTCCTCCCGGGCCCTCGCCGATCTCCTCCTCTCTCCTGGCCGAGCTGCTCGCCGCCTCCGCCCTCGGCCCTCCTGCAGGTTGGAGTTGGACAGACCTATCCGTGTCCGGTCGCCCGCTCTCTCTGGCTCTCTGCTAGTGTTTTTCAGTGGCTTCTCCGTTTTCCTTTGGCAATTTTTTTTGCCTAGTATTAGAATCATTTGATATTTGTGTGTAGCAGCAGTGTAGATTGTAGAATTAGAATAGATGATATATGATTGAATATGGAAATCAATACCTTATACAAAATTTATTGTTTCTATTGTTATTGTAGAATTGATTATGAAGAGGCATGGAGATAGCATGGGGTAGTCACATTGCGGCACTTTTTCGGCAACAAGAGGCAAAGAAGATTGCCCCTTCCATGGCCCATTCTCCACCACTGGTAGATGATGAAGAAACCGAAGGTGCTGGGTTTTTGTTGATGCTTATTGATTCCACTACTCCGGATTAATCCGATACCGAGAGTGATATTGGAAGTGAAGATGCAACACCACATTCACCATCACCCCAACAACCATCTCCAAGGTCATATGATGCCCAATTTCTTCCATATGATCTTCCAAGGCAAAATTTATGATATTTAGCGGAGACTCAAAAAAGAAATTTAAGGTGTGCCCACCCTCCAACTTTTTCCTGCGTCCGCAACTGTTCCTCACGCTCCCACCCGTGTGGATGCATATGCCTATCTGGCAGAACCAATGGAGATGACGTTCGAAAGTTTCCACTTCTGCATCGGGAGAGAAAGATCACATCGCCTAGCGGCACCGATTATTTCGGGACCGTTAGCGGCTGATTCCGATTTCTCGGGATCATCGGCATCAATCGAGTAAAGCGACGAGAGGACTTCGTCGGCAAGCTACGTTAAGCCCGCCGCCGGCGGAGGACTCGCTGATCTATTCGGCGGGATGTCTTTCGGGTCGTTCACGGATTCCGATCTGGACAGCGCCTTGGAAAGTATCGACAACTTCAACTTCATCGACAGATCTACTTCTATTCGAGAGGTCTTCGCCGATCGTTACGACGGTGTCACCGACCACGAAGATGACAACACAATGACAAAATATCATCAAGTCTGTGCAATTGGCGACTCAAGTCGTCAGGATGATGAAGCATCAGAGGCTTTCGATGATTTGGGAAATCCATACATCGATCCCGCTGACCTTACGCGAGGATTGGAAAGCAAGTATGTTGGGCCTACACCTCGCGAGAAATTACAACTTCCGCAAGCAGCTTGGGATAGAGCATCAAGAGCCATGAATGGCACAGAGCCGATGATCACCACGGGTACGGTGGCAGAGCCGCAAGCATATCAATATAGACTCGCACGTGCTAGCCGAGAACTAGAAAAACAAAGAGTGATACTTGAACAAAGAAAAGTTGCAGCCTCCGCGTCGAGCAGGCGAAGAGCTGAGCTAAGTCGACAATCAGGAACTTCGGGAGATAACCATAGAGCAGCACGTGATAGAGGAAGATTTCGATTGGCGCCTGTACCTGAGGATGAGCTGGAGCATCTGATCCAGAACCTCGATATGTCCTTTATGTGGATAGATACAAGAGGAAACATCATCCCCAAAACACCGGAGGCAGGATATATGGCGAATCAAGCCTTTATATTGGCATCTAGGCCACCTCCTGGAGATCCAAGAGAAGCGTTATACCAAATGGCCATGGTAGGAGTTGGAGCCATAGGAACAGCGTTCGCAAGTTCAAGCACACCATCTGAAGGTGCCCCAAGGCGAAATAGTCCTCGACCTGTTGCGGTAACGTGAGATCCTCCAAGTACAGGTGACGCGAGAGACACAACGACACAAGCACGAGTCGATAGAGCAAGGCAAGAAATAAGAGAATGTCGGCACTCACCAGAAGAAGATGAGGAAGATATGTGTGGGCTTCCTTGCTTCACTCGACGAGTTTGCAAAACTCGGGTTTCGTCTGGGTTTAAATTACCTGACAATTACAAAAAAATTGATGGTTTGAAAGATCATGAGGATTGGTTAGTCGACTACCTGGAGACAGTGAAGTTGACGGGTGGAACTAAAGCAACTGCAATGCAGAGCATTGATACGTCCATTTTGCATCAGTATTTTATATCATAATTTACTGTTATTCATTGATATATTTCATATTTAGAGATGATACTTATGTTATTTCACCTATTTTGCATGTTTCATGATTATTGGAGAATCACTCACGGAGTCAGGATTCTGCTGGAAAAAGCACCGTCAGAATGCAATATTTCTGAAGATCAACAATTGACGGAAATTACACCGAAGATCTTATTTTTCCAGAAGAATGAGCCAGCCAAAAGGAGGGGCCGAGCAGGGCCGCCATGGCCCCCCCATAGGCCGGCGCGGGCCCTGCCCTGACCGCGCCGCCTTGTGGGGAGGGAGCCCACAGCCCCTCTCGGCCGCCTCTCTTTCGCGTACTTCATCTACCCAAAAACCTAAGGTGCTGGGCATAATCGCGAGGAGACACAGCCGCCTCTGCAGGGCGGAAAACACCAGAGAGAAAAGAGCTCTCCGGCAGGCTGAAATCCACCGGAGAAATTCCCTCTCGGAGGGGGAAATCGACACCATCGTCACCGTCATCGAGCTGGACTTCATTGGGATCATCATCACCATCATCTCCACCACCGTCACCGTCATCTCCACTGCTGCACCTCGTCACCGCTGTAACATCTAGGGTTGAATCTTGATTGTTTCATAGGGGAAACTCTACCGGTATTGATTACTCCTTATTATTGATGCTATTGAGTGAAACCATTGAACCAAGGTTTATGTTCAGATTGTTATTCATCATCATATCACCTCTGATCATGTTCCATATGATGTCTCGTGAGTAGTTCGTTTAGTTCTTGAGGACATGGGTGAAGTCTTAATGTTAGTAGTGAACTATGTTGAGTAATATTCAATGGTTTGATATTTAAGTTGTGGTGTTATTCTTCTAGTGGTGTCATGTGAACGTCGACTACATGATACTTCACCTTTATGGGCCTAGGGGAATACATTTTGTATTCGTTTGCTAATTGTGGGGTTGCCGGAGTGACGAGCAACCTGAACCCCGTTGGTATATCGATGCAGGAGGGATAGCAGGATCTCAGAGTTTAAGGTCTGTGGTTAGATTTATCTTAATTACTTTCTTGTATTTGCGGATGCTTGCAAGGGGTATAATCACAAGTATGTATTAGTCCTAGGAAGGGCGCTGCATTAGCATAGGTTCACCCACACAACACTTATCAAAACAATGAAGATTAATCAACTATATGAAGCGAAAGCACTAGACTAAATTCCTGTGTGTCCTCAAGAACGTTTGGTCATCATAAGTAAACAAACCGGCTTGTCCTTTGTGCTAAAAAGGATTGGGCCACTCGCTGCAATTATTACTCTTGCACTTTACTTACTTGTACTTTATTTATCTGCTATATCAAAACCCCCTGAATACTTGTCTGTGAGCATTTACAGTGAATCCTTCATCGAAACTGCTTGTCAACACCTTCTGCTCCTCGTTGGGTTCGACACTCTTATTTATCGAAAGTATTATGATTATAAATGCATTGAAATTTTTATGGATACTGATAAATTTCGTAATATGAGTGCTACTTATGGTCTTGACTCTCAAGTTGTTGCAAATTTTTATAAAGCTTTTGCCTCTCATTTTGAATTGCCTAGGAAGAATTTTGATAAGTATCATGAACCGTACAAAGATAAAACTGATTCATCTATAAATAAATGTGTTCTAATTGAAACTGTTGATCATATTCTTCCTGAAGCTTATATTGAAAAACTCCTTTCCCTGCTAAAATGAAGGAGTATTCTGTTATAACTAGTGCGGTTAATAAAAGTGCAAAGAAACCTATAGAACCTGAAGAGCAAATAAAGGTTGAACCAGCTATTGCAATAGTTAAAGATCTTGTGACTGAAAATGTAGAAGATGGTCATATTATTTTCTGTGAAGATGCTTCTAATATTGTTTCGCATCCTAATAAGTCTAGGAAAGCCAGTGTTCCTATGCTCTCTGTTAGAATTGGTGATCATTGTTATTATGGTTTATGCGACATTGGTGCAAGTATTAGTGTCATTCCTTATGAGCTTTACATGGAAATCATGCATGAAATTGGTTCTTGTGAACTTGAAGATATTGATGTGGTTATTCGGCTTGCTAATAGAGAAACTATCTCTCCTATTGGTATTGTTCGAGATGTGGAAGTTCTTGATACGTCTCCAACGTATCTATAATTTCTTATGTTCCATGCTACTTTTATGATGATACACATATGTTTTATACACACTTTACATCATTTATATGCATTTTCCGGAACTAACCTATTAACGAGATGCCGAAGTGCCAGTTCCTGTTTTCTGCTGTTTTTGGTTTCAGAAATCTTACACAGGAAATATTCTCGGAATTGGACGAAATCAACGCCCATTATCTTATTTTTCCCGGAAGCTTCCAGAGCACCGAAGAGGGGCCAGAGGGGAGCCAGGGGGGCCCCACCCCACAAGGCGGCGCGGCCAAGGGGGGGGCGCCCCCCTATGGTCTGGTGGCCCCAGGTCTCCTCCGAGGCTGCCCTTCCGCCTATATAAAGCCTCCGTCGCGAAAACCCTATGAGAATAAGCCACGATACGAGAAAATTTCCAGAGCCGCCGCCATCGCGAAGCCAAGATTCGGGGGACAGAAGTCTCTGTTCCGGCACGCCGCCGGGACGGGGAGTTGCCCCCGGAAGGCATCTCCATCGACACCACCGCCATCTTCATCAACGCTGCTGTCTCCTATGATGAGGAGGGAGTAGTTCTCCCCCGAGGCTGAGGGCTCTACCGTAGCTATGTGGTTCATCTCACTCTTTGTGATCTAGTTGAATATCATCTATGTGCTACTCTAGTGATGTTATTAAAGTAGTCTATTCCTCCTCCATGATGTAATGTTGACGAGTGTGTGCATCATGTAGTACTTGGTATAAGCTATGATTGTGATCTCTTGTAGATTATGAAGTTAACTATTACTATAATAGTATTGATGCGATCTATTCCCCCTTTCATAGCTTCGATCGTGACAGATGTGCATGCTATGTTAGTACTCGGTATAATTGCAATGGTCTATTATGCACTCTAAGGTTACTTAAATATGATGAACACCGAATGTTGTGGAGCTTGTTAACTCCGGCTTGAGGGAGCTCTTGTAGCCCTACACAATGAATGGTGTTTGTCATCCAACAAGAGAGTGTAGAGAAAGTAGTATTTGTTTATTCAGTTATGTGATCAATGTTGAGAGTGTCCACTAGTGAAAGTATGATCCCTAGGCCTTATTTCCGAACATCGAATCACCGTTTACTTACTGTTCTGTTGCATGTTTACTCGCTGCCATATTTTATTCAGATTGTTATTACCACTCATATACATCAATATCACTTGCATTTTACTATCTCTTCGCCGAACTAGTGCACCTATACATCTGACAAGTGTATTAGGTGTGTTGGGGACACAAGAGACTTCTTGTATCGTAATTGCAGGGGTTGCTTGAGAGGGATATCTTTGACCTCTACCTCCCCGAGTTCGATAAACCTTGGGTGATTCACTTAAGGGAAACTTGCTCGCTGTTCTACAAACCTCTCGCTCTTGGAGGCCCAACACCGTCTACAGTGAATAGAAGCGTGCGTAGACATCAAGCTATTTTCCGGCGCCGTTGCCGGGAGGTAAGGTAAAAGGTATTCACATCCTCCGACTACTAAGCTATTTCCTAGCACTGTTGCCGGTGTGTGAGTGCTCGAAGTTATTTCCTTTAGATCCTGCAATTGCATCTTTTTGTTTCTTGTTTTTATTTTTCACTAGTTAGGCTTAATGGAAAACAACAAAAAAATTAGAGATCTTTATAGTATTTATCTTGAGTTAGAACATGATGTGTTTGAAGAGAAAATTAAAAAACCTATGGAACTTTATATGCATGATAATGCCAATGTTGTTAGCATGAATGCTTTGAACACCATTGTTGCTAACGCTATGGAAGAATTTAAGCTTGGGGAAGCTGGTTTTGATGAGCATGATATTTTTAGTCCCCCAAGCATGGAGGAGAAAATTTACTTTGATGATACTTTGCCTCCCATTTATGATGATTATAATGATAGTGGTATTTTGGTGCCACCTACTATTGAGGATAAAGTTTATTATGATTATACTATGCCTCCTATATTTGATGATGAGAATAATAATGATAGCTACTTTGTTGAATTTGCTCCCACTACAATTAATAAGAATGACTATGCTTATGTTGGGAGTAGTAATTATTTTATGCATGAGACTCATGATGAGAATGCTTTATGTGATATTTATATTGTTGAGTTTGTTTATGACGCTACTGGAAATTATTATGAGAGAGGAAAATATGGTTGTAGAAATTTTCATGGTACTAAACCACCTCTCTATATGCTGAAAATTTTGAAGTTACTTGTGTTTTATCTTCCTATGCTTGTCACTCTATTCTTCATGAATTTATTTGTGTACAAGATTCCTATGCATAGGAAGTGGGTTAGACTTAAATTTGTTTTATACTTGCTTTTTGATGCTCTCTTTGTTTCAACTCTCATCCTTATGTGAGCATCATTAAAATTACTGAGCCCATCTTAACGGCTATAAAGAATGCACTTCTTGGGAGATAACCCATGTTTTATTTTCCTACTGTTTTGTTGTGTCTTGGAAGTTGTTACTACTGTAGCAACCTCTCCTTATCTTTATTTTATTGCATTGTTGGGACAAGTAAAGTCTTTGGTAGTAAAGATGATACTAGATTTGGATTACTGCGCAGAAACAGATTTCTTACTGTCACGAAATTGAGCAGCCCCTTCTGTAGGTAACTCAGAAAAATCTGCCAATTTACGTGCGTGATCCTCAGATATGTACGCAACTTTCATTCAATTTGAGCATTTTCATCTGAGCAAGTTAAGTGCCTCTAAAAAATTCTTCTTTACGGACTGTTCTGTTTTGACAGATTCTGCCTTTTATTTCGCATTGCCTGTTTTGCTATGTTTGATGGATTTCTTTGTTCCATTAACTTTCAGTAGCTTTGTGCAATGTCCAGAAGTGTTAAGAATGATTGCGTCACCTCTGAATATGTGAATTTTTGATTATGCACTAACCCTCTAATGAGTTTGTTTTGAGTTTGGTGTGGAAGAAGTTTTCAAGGGTCAAGAGAGGAGGATGATACAATAGGATCAAGAAGAGTGAAAAGTCTAAGCTTGGGGATGCCCCGTGGTTCATCCCCGCATATTTCAAGAAGACTCAAGCATCTAAGCTTGGGGATGCCCAAGGCATCCCCTTCTTCATCGACAACTTATCGGGTCACCTCTAGTGAAACTATATTTTTATTCCGTCACATCTTATGTACTTTACTTGGAGCGTCTGTGTGCTTTTATTTTCGTTTTGTTATTTTCATTCTCTGAATAAATTCATTCTTGTGTGGGAGAGAGACACGCTCCGCTCGTTCATATGAACACTCGTGTTCTTAGCTTTACTCTTAATGTTCATGGCGAAGGTTGAAACTGATTCGATCATTGTTATATGGTTGGAAACAGAAAATGCTGCATGTGGTAATTGGTATAATGTCTTGAATAATTTGATACTTGGCAATTGTTGTGCTCATAGATCATGTTTAAGCTCTTGCATCATGTACTTTGCACCTATTAATGAAGAACTACATAGAGCTTGTTAAAATTTGGTTTACATGATTGGTCTCTCTAGAGTCTAGATATTTTCTGGTGAGGTGTTTGAACAACAAGGAAGACAGTGTAGAGACTTATAATACTTGCAATATGTTCTTATGTAAATTTTGTTGTACCGGTTCATACTTGTGTTTGCTTCAAACAACCTTGCTAGCCTAGCCTTGTATTGAGAGGAATTCTTCTCGTGCATCCAAATCCTTGAGCCAAAAACTATGCCATTCGTGTCCACCATACCTACCTACTACATGGTATTTCTCTGCCATTCCAAAGTTAATTACTTGAGTGCTACCTTTAAAATTTCATTCCTTGTCTTTGCAATATATAGCTCATGGAAAATAGCCTTAAAAACTATTGTGGTAAAGAATATGTAGTTTATGTATCTTATTTCTTATAAGTTGCTTGTTGAGCGTTAACCATGTTTCTGGGGACGCCATCAACTATTACACCTTGTTGAATATCATGTGAGTTGCTATGCATGTTTGTCTTGTCTGAAGTAAGGGTGATTTATCATGATCAAACGGTTTGAGTATGCATATTGTTAGAGAAGAACATTGGGCCGCTAACTAAAGCCATGATCCATGGTGGAAGTTTCAGTTTGGACATTAATCCTCAATCTCTTATGAGAATATTATCTGTTGTTGAATGCTTATGCATTAAAGAGGAGTCCATTATCTATTGTCTATGTTGTCCCGGTATGGATGTCTAAGTTGAGAATAATCAAAAGCGAGAAATCCAATGCGAACTTTCTCCTTAGACCTTTGTACAGGCGTGATGCGTGTAGTTGACACGTCCGTTGGGAACCCCAAGAGGAAGGTGTGATGCGCACAGCGGCAAGTTTCCCTCAGTAAGAAACCAAGGTTTAATCGAACCAGTAGGAGTCAAGAAGCACGTTGAAGGTTGATGGCGGCGGGATGTAGTGCGGCGCAACACCGGAGATTCCGGCGCCAACGTGGAACCTGCACAACACAACCAAAGTACTTTGCCCCAACGAAACAGTGAGGTTGTCAATCTCACCGGCTTGCTGTAACAAAGGATTAACCGTATTGTGTGGAAGATGATTGTTTGCAGAGAAAACAGTAAAACAAGTATTGCAGCAGTTTTGTATTTCAGTATTAAAAGAATGGACCGGGGTCCACAGTTTCACTAGAGGTGTCTCTCCCATAAGATAAAAGCATGTTGGGTGAACAAATTACGATCGGGCAATTGACAAATAGAGAGGGCATAACAATGCACATACATGACATGATAAGTATAGTGAGATTTAATTGGGCATTACGACAAAGTACATAGACCGCCATCCAACCGCATCTATGCCTAAAAAGTCCACCTTCGAGGTTATCGTCCGAACCCCTTCCAAGTATTAAGTTGCAAAGCAACGTGACAATTGCATTAAGTATGGTGCGTAATGTAATCAACAACTACATCCTCGGACATAGCGCCAATGTTTTATCCCTAGTGGCAACAAGCACAACACAACCTTAGAACTTTCTCATCACTCGTCCCGGTGTCAATGCAGGCATGAACCCACTATCGAGCATAAATACTCCCTCTTGGAGTTAAAAGCAAAAACTTGGCCGAGCCTCTACTAGTAACGGAGAGCATGCAAGATCATAAACAACACATATGTAATAACTTGATAATTAACATAACATGGTATTCTCTATCCATCGGATCCCAACAAACACAACATAGAGTATTACAGATATATGATCTTGATCATGTTAGGCAGCTCACAAGATCCAACAATGAAGCACAATGAGGAGAAGACAACCATCTAGCTACTGCTATGGACCCATAGTCCAGGGGTGAACTACTCACTCATCACTCCGGAGGCGACCATGGCGGTGTAGAGTCCTCCGGGAGATGAATCCCCTCTCCGGCGAGGTGCCGGAGGAGATCTCCGTAATCCCCCGAGATGGGATCGGCGGCGGCGGCGTCTCGGCAAGGTTTTCCGTATCGTGGTTTTTCGCCTCGGGGTTTCGCGACGGAGGCTTTAAGTAGGCGGAAGGGCAGAGTCGGGGCCCGACGAGGGCCCACACCATAGGGCGGCGCGGGCCCCCTTGGCCGCGCAGCCATGTGGTGTCACCACCTCGTGGCCCCACTTCGTATGCTCTTCGGTCTTCCGGAAGGTTCGTGGCAAAATAGGCCCCCGGGTCTTCGTTTCGTCCAATTCCGAGAATATTTCGTTACTAGGATTTCTGAAACCAAAAACAGCGAGAAAACGAGAACCGGCACTTCGGCATCTTGTTAATAGGTTAGTTCCGTAAAATGCACGAATATGACATAAAGTGTGCATAAAACATGTAGGTATCATCAATAATATGGCATAGAACATAAGAAATTATCGATACGTCGGAGACGTATCAAGCATCCCCAAGCTTAGTTCTCGCTCGTCCCGAGCAGGTAAAACGATAACAAAGATAATTTCGAAGTGATATGCCATCATAACCTTGATCATACTATTTGTAAACATATGTAGTGAATGCAGCGATCAAAACAATGGTAATGACATGAGTAAACAAGTGAATCATAAAGCAAAGACTTTTCATGAATAGTACTTCAAGACAAGTATTAATAAGTCTTGCATAAGAGTTAACTCATAAAGCAATAAATCAAAGTAAAGGCATTGAAGCAACACAAAGGAAGATTAAGTTTCAGCGGTTGCTTTCAACTTGTAACATGTATATCTCATGGATAATTGTCAACATAGAGTAATATAACAAGTGCAATATGCAAGTATGTAAGAATCAATGCACGGTTCACACAAGTGTTTGCTTCTTGAGGTGGAGAGAAATAGGTGAACTGACTCAACATAAAAGTAAAGAGAATGGTCCTTCAAAGAGGAAAGCATCGATTGCTATATTTGTGCTAGAGCTTTTATTTTGAAAAAATGAAACAATTTTGTCAATGGTAGTAATAAAGCATATGAGTTATGTACATTATATCTTACAAGTTGCGAGCCTCATGCATAGTATACTAATAGTGCCCGCACCTTGTCCTAATTAACTTGGACTACCGGATCTTTGCAATGCACATGTTTTAACCAAGTGTCACAATGGGGTACCTCCATGCCGCTCGTACAAAGGTCTAAGGAGAAAGCTCGCATTTTGGATTTCTCGCTTTTGATTATTCTCAACTTAGACATCCATACCGGGACAACATGGACAACAGATAATGGACTCCTCTTTAATGCATAAGCATGTGGCAACAATTATTATTCTCATATGAGATTGAGGATATGTGTCCAAGACTGAAACTTCCACCATGGATCATGGCTTTAGTTAGCGGCCCAATGTTCTTCTCTAACAATATGCATGCTCCAACCATAAAGGTGGTAGATCTCTCTTACTTCAGACAAGACGGACATGCATAGCAACTCACATGATATCCAACAAAGAATAGTTGATGGCGTCCCCGAAACATGGTTATCGCACAACAAGCAACTTAATAAGAGATAAAGTGCATAAGTACATATTCAATACCACAATAGTTTTTAAGCTATTTGTCCCATGAGCTATATATTGCAAAGGTGAATGATGGAATTTTAAAGGTAGCACTCAAGCAATTTACTTTGGAATGGCGGATAAATACCATGTAGTAGGTAGGTATGGTGGACACAAATGGCATAGTGGTTGGCTCAAGTATTTTGGATGCATGAGAAGTATTCCCTCTCGATACAAGGTTTAGGCTAGCAAGGTTATTTGAAACAAACACAAGGATGAACGGTACAGACAAAACTCACATAAAAGACATATTGTAAACATTATAAGACTCCATACCGTCTTCCTTGTTGTTCAAAACTCAATACTAGATGTTATCTAGACTCTAGAGAAACCAAATATGCAAACCAAATTAGCAAGCTCTAAGTATTTCTTCATTAATGGGTGCAAAGTATATGATGCAAGAGCTTAAACATGAGCACAACAATTGCCAAGTATCAAATTATCCAAGACATTTTAGAGTTACTACATGTAGCATTTTCCAATTCCAACCATATAACAATTTAACGAAGAAGAAACTTCGCCATGAATACTATGAGTAGAGCCTAAGGACATACTTGTCCATATGCTACAGCGGAGCGTGTCTCTCCCACAAAGTGAATGCTAGGATCCATTTTATTCAAACAAAACAAAAAAACAAAAACAAACCGACGCTCCAAGCAAAGTACATAAGATGTGACGGAATAAAAATATAGTTTCAGGGGAGGAACCTGATAATGTTGTCGATGAAGAAGGGGATGCCTTGGGCATCCCCAAGCTTAGACTCTTGAGTCTTCTTAGAATATGCAGGGGTGAACCACCGGGGCATCCCCAAGCTTAGAGCTTTCACTCTTCTTGATCATAGTATATCATCCTCCTCTCTTGACCCTTGAAAACTTCCTCCACACCAAACTCGAAACAACTCATTAGAGGGTTAGTGCATAATAAAAATTCACATGTTCAGAGGTGACACAATCATTCTTAACACTTCTGTACATTGCATAAAGCTACTGGACATTAATGGATCAAAGAAATTCATCCAACATAGCACAAGAGTCAATGCAAAATAAAAGGCAGAATCTGTCAAAACAGAACAGTCCGTAAAGATGGATTTTATTAGGCCACCAGACTTGCTCAAATGAAAATGCTCAAATTGAATGAAAGTTGCGTACATATCTGAGGATCATGCACGTAAATTGGCTTAATTTTCTGAGCTACCTACAGGGAGGTAGACCCAGATTCGTGACAGCAAAGAAATCTGGAACTGCGCAGTAATCCAAATCTAGTACTTACTTTACTATCAAAGACTTTACTTGGCACAACAAAACTCAAAACTAAGATAAAGAGAGGTTGCTACAGTAGTAAACAACTTCCAAGACACAAATATAAAACAAAAATACTGGAGTAAAAACATGGGTTGTCTCCCATAAGCGCTTTCTTTAACGCCTTTCAGCCTAGGCGCAGAAAGTGTAACTCAAGTAACATCGAGAGATGAAGCATCAACATCATAATTTGTTCTAATAATAGAATCATAAGGTAACTTCATTCTCTTTCTAGGGAAGTGTTCCATACCTTTCTTGAGAGGAAATTGATATTTAATATTACCTTCCTTCATATCAATAGTAGCACCAACGGTTCGAAGAAAAGGTCTTCCCAATATAATGGGGCAAGATGCATTGCATTCAATATCCAAGACAACAAAATCAACGGGGACAAGGTTATTGTTAACCATAATATGAACATTATCAACCTTCCCCAAAGGTTTCTTTTTAGCATTATCAGCGAGATTAACATCCAAATAACAATTCTTCAATGGTGGCAAGTCAAGCATATATAGACTTTCTTAGGCATAACAGAAATACTTGCACCAAGATCACATAAAGCATTACAATCAAAATCTTTGACTCTCATTTTAATGATGGGCTCCCAACCATCCTCTAGCTTTCTAGGAATAGAAGTTTCAAGTTTTAGTTTCTCTTCTCTAGCTTTTATGAGAGCATTTGTAATATGTTTTGTGAAAGCCAAGTTTACAGCGCTAGCATTGGGACTCTTAGCAAGTTTTTGCAAGAACTTTATAACTTCAGAGATGTGGCAATCATCAAAATCTAAATCATTACAATCTAAAGCAATGGGATTATCATCCCCAAGGTTGGAAAAAATTTCAGCAGCTTTATCACAAGCAGCTTTCAGCAGTTTTAGCAGTTTCGAGTAATTTTGCGCGCTTTGCACTAGGAGTAGAAGCATTGCCAACACCAATTATTTTACCATTGATAGTAGGAGGTGCAGCAACATGTGAATTATTAGCATTGCTAGTGGTGGTAATAGTCCAAACTTTAGCTACATTTTTCTCTTTAGCTAGTTTTTCATTTTCTTCTCTATCCCACCTAGCACGCAGTTCAACCATTAATCTTATATTCTCATTAATTCTAACTTGGATGGCATTTGCTGTAGTAACAATTTTATTTTCAATATCCCTATTAGGCATAACTTTCGATTTCAAAAGATCAACATCGGAGGCAAGACTATCAACTCTAGAAACAAGAATATCAATTTTATTGAGCTTTTCCTCAACGTATTTGTTAAAGGCAGCTTTGTGTACTAATAAATTCTTTAAGCATGGCTTCAAGTCCAGGGGGTGTATTCCTATTATTGTTGTAAGAATTCCCATAAGAATTAGCATAACCGTTACCATTATTATAAGGATATGGCCTATAGTTATTACTAGAATTGTTCCGATAAGCATTGTTGTTGAAATTATTATTTTTAATGAAGTTTACATCAACATGTTCTTCTTGGGCAACCAATGAAGCTAATGGAACATTATTAGGATCAACATTAGTCCTATCATTCGCAAGCATAGACATAATAGCATCAACCTTATCATTCAAGGAAGAGGATTCTTCAACGAATTTACCTTCTTACCTTGTGGAGCTCTTTCCGTATGCCATTCGTAGTAATTAACAATCATATTATCAAGAAGCTTTGTTGCTTCACCAAGAGTGATGGACATAAAGGTACCTCCAGCAGCTGAATCCAATAAATTCCGCGAAGAAAAATTTAGTCCTGCATAGAAGGTTTGGATGATCATCCAAGTAGTCGATCCATGGGTTGGGCAAT
>NC_061510.1:234913335-234961927 GCF_022539505.1 Lolium rigidum | reverse complement strand
GACACAAAGGTCTTTATTACATCGTATGATCCAACATTTACATAAAAGATTACAAATTGCATAGCACAAGGCTAGCATATCATCAGAGTTTCACAACGAATAAACATAGACAGCATGGAGTCCTTCGTCTTCATGTGCCACAGGCGAGCATGTTGAGGATAGACTCGTAACCCCTACCGTTTCCTTACTCATCGTCTGAAAACACCGCAACATGATACGTTGCCACGAATGGTCAATACATTTGAATTGTATTGGCAAGGACACTTTTGTGGACTCAAAAGGCATCCTATACCTACGTGCACATCTGGCAGGTAGAGCTCAGGTTCTTTTTGCATAAAGCCAATTTTTCCCTATCATTTATCAAAACATTTTATTTCAATCTAATTAATAGTAACATTGGTAAATCCCCAATGTACCAATTAACAGTAACATTGGTAAAGCCCCAATGTACCTTCCTACCCTTGTTCACCCATCAAATTTTATTTAAGAAATTGGGATGAGGAGATCTTCGAACAAGGACTTGTCGGTTCGCTCAAGTTGTCCATAACCAGGGACACGGCTAAGTACTTAGATTTTACACTCTCGAGAGGTTGTACACCTTTACCCACATGGCCAGGTCAATCCTTCTACCTTGATGCACATTTTGCTCAAAGGACGAGGTGCGGACCGTGGCCGAGACCTTCGTGTGTAATCACCCGAACCATTCCCTAAGGGCCCCGTTCCACCTACGAGTATCCCTCTACCACCACCCGGCCCCTAGGATCCGGGTTCATACAACATACTTTGTCAAGCCGGAGCCATAGTAGCATGTGGTTGTACGTGAAGCTAATGAGCAAGGTTTGTCTACAATCTCTTTAAGCCTGGGTAACTTTCCGCAAGTGTGCACTAGCACCGTGGTCTTGCCCCACGATACAGCCACCCTCTCCATAACTCCACCATTCACCCAGGTAATTCATTAAACTTAGTTGTTTTTCCTTAACCTCTATCAAAACCTTTTCCATGGCATAGCAGGTAACAACTAAATTTAATGGCGACTAAGGGAGTCTAGGAGTGGTGTAGCTAAACTACTAGGATTTATTAGCAGGCATAAAGCATAAACCCTAGACATGTCTACTATAAAAACACTACGGTGCAAGAATTAAAACTGGAACTTTTGGTGTGTGTCACTTGCCTTGGTGAGAGGACGAGTTTGTACACTCTTCGCAGAAACACTCGTTGCAATCAGCACAACCACAATCTACAAACAATTATTTTCACTCCATAAACACATAGCAACACATATACAATCACAGATAAAAAAATATGGATGCAATATGTGGATTAAACATGAACAACACAATTAATATGTTCTCTGGTTTCAACTATATGCATGATGCCATGGTACAATTTTAATGTTGTTTAAACTATTGAAAACATTTTCTATCACTAGAAAAGGTATATATCACTAAACAAATACTACGAATAAAATAAGCAGGGCCACGTTTTTCTTGTGATAATGTTACTGTACAGAGGGTTAAATTATCTACTAATAGCAAAAGTAATTACTTAAAAATAATTTGTAGAACTATTTGTATAGCCAAAATACTCTATTTGAGTTTCTGCAAAAACTGTGTAAAAATATGTCGCAAAAGTGCAATATTATGACACTAACGTATTCTACACATTTTTCTGAGTTCAGGGACATCTTGTTTGCTAAATTTCGGTAAACGGAACTAAAGATATGATTTTCTAAAGATTGAGGTATGTGCTGTCCTAATATCCGAAAATATAAACTGCTGTGACAAGTGGCAGAATCTGGTTGGCTGGTACCCCTTGAGTAATTGATCTATTTTCAGCCTTACAATCTGAATCGTGTGGTTGCAAGGAGAATGAACAAAGAAGGAAAGAATAAACGTGGGCAGACTCACGTACTAGACGGAGGTTACTGGAAATAGTCGCTGTGGTCGACGTCGAGCCTCCTACGATTCCTGCCGATGATGAAGCAAATGAATCCACTCGAAATCACGAGGCGAAATTGGTGACGGTCGTTGAAGTGCACTGGTTCGCTCGAAATCGCTCGCCGGAAAACTGTCCCGCGGACGTACTCACAGATGAAGATGGCGCCGTTGCTGTGGTGCATCAAAATTCACGAAACAAAGTCTGAGAGATGCGCACGGAAGAAATAGGATGTTTGGAAGAAACGAGAGGTCAAGAGATGGACCGTGCTCACCGCAATCGACGATTTACCGCGACGGTACTGCGGACATTGCGAGGCAAAATTCGAGCAGCCTGGGGGCTCTCGGGATGTGCCGTTTGGGGGAAATAGAGAGGAGAATCTGGGGCTTAAGTAGCAAGAAACGGTGCGTCAAATGGTGGCTTAAATCTCCAGAAATCAAAGAAAGAAGGAACGCCAGAAACTGAAAAGTAAGTGCTCGTGCGTTTGTTGTCTATTTGGCTGGAACTTGAAGACGACGATTATGTGGCGATGGGACCCACGCTTCAAGAAAAAGAGAGGAAGGAAACGCGGACTCGGACCTGGTCGTTTGCGCTGCCATCTCCTCTCAAAATCGTGGGCGTGCGTGTGCAGCCAGGCTGGGCTGCTCGTTTTTTTTTGGCTGGTGCCGCGCTCTCTTTTTATTTTTTTTTTCTTCTAATTCGTTTTCCGATTTAGTATTTGGAAATCATTTAAAAATCGAATTTGACTAAAAGTAAGTCAAATCAAGTCGAAAAAATGTAAATAAAATATCAACGGATTTCTTATTCAATGAAGATTATTTTGGTACCACTTTTAAAACATTAAAAAAAAATTAAATTTGGCTCAACTTTTTCCTAAGGAATGCAAAGATGCCATGATGCTTATGGATGCAATGCATGTTTCTGAAAACTCCATTTTTGGAAAAAATAGTTTTAGGTAACACCAAAAGATCTATTTCATTGTAAATTTTAAATCAAGACGACCAATCAAGCTTAAATTTTATTTTTATTTTACATTCCAAAATTTAGAAAATTTTGGGATGTGACAAACTACCACCCTTAAAAGAAATCTCGTCCCCGAGATTTGAAGAGGCTAGAAGGAAAATAGGTTTGGCATTTGTCGAGGTGGCTACCACCCTTAAAAGAAAATTTTGTAGGTAGTCTTAGGTCTTGGGTTTAGGCTAAGTTCATCTTGGATATGACATGGTACATCCGAGGATATGACTTGACCTCAGGTCATTTTTGAAACATCTATGGCTCACGGCTTCTCAGTTAATATCCAATAGACGAATGTTTATTCACATATAGGAACAACATATCTCCCCAGTGTGAGTCGAGTAGGTTTCCTTCATGGTTGGGCTTCTAATCTAAATGGTTGGTGTTGAAATACTTTTGATACTGATGTGTCATTCTTTGGGTAGATCAGGAGACCAAGATATGAAAACTTCATGAGAACCTTCATCCTTTTCTTCTTGGTGTCTTCGACAACAACCTTCCACCACTCTTCATCTAGTGGTTAGATCTTCAATCTCACACGTAGTCCTACGCTTGGCAGCACTTGCCTACTATAAAGGTATAATATTTATCCATCCTAAGGTTCAGGTTTATCAACGACGTCTCACTTGTAGGTATGTCTCTCTAGATTCGCAAAGTCAACATTACGAAAGCGAATAATAAGAGTAGTAGGAATGGTGATCAATCCATCCTGCACCCAGATCATTACTCCGTATTTGATTTATTGAATCTCGTATTCTAACACTTGGTCAACCTCACAAGTTTGACAAAAACTTCCATGGGAAATTGAATCAATGTTTCAATCCCCATTATTGAATTGTTTTGAAAACATTTCTATCGATCCTTAACTAGGGTTTTGCGTATCTCACATTCTACGCTTCTTCATCTTGATAGGAATCATCAAAGGTTTTGTTAAGATTGTCTTCATGGCGATTTGCCGGGAAAGCCTTTGCTGGGTTGGGTATAGATGAGAATAGATAGAAAGATTCTACAGAAGATTCCTACCCAAACATGCAAATCATGCAATTCATCAAACAACAAACATCTAACAAGCATCAAGCAACTAATCAAGCACAAACAACCTAGTTGGTCATACCACAATTTGGTAAGATCAATACTTTGTTACATTATCGTTAGTTCGATAAAGGAGAACTAATGGTGGTACAGTCTATTTCTATTTTGGATGCTTCAAGCTTCTCTTCTACTCCTTCGGCGTATCTTCGTGCATTGTGTAGTCTGCATCGAAGTCTTTCTTCAAGTTCTTCATTGGTCTTCATGAAACACTTCTTGCAGAATTGAAAAATGTCACATGAAGCATCAGTCCCTCAGTTCAGGCACAAGGTCATCATGTGTCTTTTCTTAATGGTTTCAATAGGTAGGCCATCTAAGGTAAGAGGAAAACATTTTTGAAGATGGAGTAGATGAGAATACTAGAAGTTCACAAATCAACTGTCTTTTTAATAGAAGTAGGATTAGATAGATATTTCATCCTAGGGTCTTCCTATGTTCTAATCCAAACCTAGGGTCACGAACCTATGGTCAACACAATGCTCTGATACCATCTATAGCGACCTCACCCGGTAGGGTGCCGATCTCTGTGCATATCTGTGCTAGTCCCTGGATCAATCGCTAGCACACACAGTACAAGATGTAATACCAAGAAACAAAGGTCTTTATTACATCGTATGATCCAGAATTTACATAAAGGATTACAAATTTGCATAGCACAAGGCTAGCATATCATCAGAGTTTCACAACGAATAAACATAGACAACATGGAGTCCTTCGTCTTCATGTGCCACAGGCGAGCATGTTGAGGATAGACTCGTAACCCCTAACGTTTCCTTACTCATCGTCTGAAAAACCTGCAACATGATACGTTGTAGCCACGAATGGTCAATACATTTGAATTGTATTGGCAAGGACACTTTTGTGGACTCAAAAGGCATCCTATACCTACGTGCACATCTGGCTGGTAGAGCTCAGGTTCATTTTGCATAAAGCCAATTTTTCCCTATCATTTATCAAAACATTTTCTTCCAATCTAATTTACAGTAACATTGGTAAATCCCCAATGTACCAATTAACAGTAGCATTGGTAAAGCCCCAATGTACCTTCCTACCCTTGTTCACCCATTCAAATTTTATTTAAGAAATTGGGATGAGGAGATCTTCGAACAAGGACTTGTCAGTTCGCTCAAGTTGTCCATAACCGGGGACACGGCTAAGTACTTAGATTTTACACTCTCGAGAGGTTGTACACCTTTACCCACATGGCCGGGTCAATCCTTCTACCTCGTTGCACATTTTGCTTAAGGACAGGTGTAGACCGTGGCCGAGACCTTCTGTGTGTAATCGCCCGAACCATTCCCTAAGGGCCACGCCCCCACCTACAGTATCCCTCTACCACCACCTGGCCCCTAGGATCCGGGTTCATACAACATACTTTGTCAAGCCAGAGCCATAGTAGCATGTGGTTGTACGAAAAGCTAATGAGCAAGATTTGTCTACAATCTCTTTAAGCCTGGGTGACTTTCCGCAAATGTGCACTAGCACCGTGGTCTTGCCCCCGATACAGACCACCCTCTCCATAACTCCACCATTCACCCAGGTAATTCATTAAACTTAGTTGTTTTTCCTTAACCTCTATCAAAACCTTTTCCATGGCATAGCAGGTAACAACTAAATTTAATGGCGGCTAAGGGAGTCTAGAAGTGGTGTAGCTAAACTACTAGGATTTAATAGCAAGCAAAGCATAAACCCTAGACATGTCTACTATAAAAACACTACAGTGCAAGAGTTAAAAACTGGGACTTTTGGTGTGTGTCACTTGCCTTGGTGAGAGGACGAGTTGGTACACTCTTCGCAGAAACACTCATTGCAATCAGCACAACCACAATCTACAAACAATTATTTTCACTCCATAAACACATAGAAACACATATACAATCGCAAATAAAAAAATATGGATGCAATATGTGGATTAAACATGAACAACACACTTAATATGTTCTCTGGTTTCAACTATATGCATGATGCCATGGTACAATTTTAATGTTGAATTAATAATTAAAAACATTTCCTATCATTAGAAAAGATCTACAACACTAAACAAATACTACAAGGAAATGTATAGGTCACAATTTTATTTTCTAATGCTACTCTACATAGGGTTCAATTATCTGTTAATAGCAAAAGGAATTACTCCAAAATAATTTGTAGAACTATTTATATAGCCAAAATACTCTATTTGAGTTTCTGTAAAAACTGTGTAAAAATATGATGCAAAAGTGCAATATTATGTGTCTACTGTATTCTACACGTTTTTATGAATCCAGGGACACGAAGTTTGCTAAATTTGGATGAACGGAACTAAAGATATGATTTTCCGAAGTTTCTATGTTTCTCTGTCCAAAATTCGAAAATTAGAACACATATGACAAGTGGCTGATTCTGATTGGTGCATACCCCTTCATCTAAGTGATCTACTACCAGCCTTAGGATCTAGATCTTGTGGTTGCAAGGATATAAAAGAACAAAAGGAGAAAGCAAAAATGAAGGGGCAGCTCACGTGCAGGAAACAGAGGAGTAGTTGGGTTGAACTCGTTCGTGAACGGAGTCGCTGTGGTGGTGCTTGGCTTCCGTGATGTAGTGTACGAGCTGAAGACGACGATGGATTTTACGTCCGGGCTTTCTCACTGGTGCGCAGTAGTTTGCCGGAAAACTGTCCCGCGGACGTGCTCACAGACGAAGATGACGCCGTCGCTGTGGTGCACCAAAAATCACGAAACAAAGCCTGAGATGTGCGCACGGAAGAAATAGGATGTTTGGAAGAAACTAGAGATCAAAAGATGGACCGTACTCACCGCAATCGATGATTTACCGCGACGGTACTGCGGACATGCGAGGCAAAATTCGAGCAGCCTGGGGGCTCTCTAGGCGTGCCGTTTGGGGGAAATGAAGAGGAGGGTGTGGGGCTTAAATAGCAACAAACGGTGCATCAAATGGTGGATTAATTCGCCGGGAATCAATTGGGGAAGAAACGCCAGAAACAGACTACATTATTCGTGCGTGCGTTGCGCTGAGGCTTGAAGACGACGATTGAAGACGAAGACGTGGCAGTGGGCCCCGCGTGTGAGGAAAGAAAGGAAAAACGTGGACGCAGACTGATTTGCCGCTGCGTCGCTCGCTCCTGCAGCAGTACGCGCGTGAGCCTTGGCTGGGCTGCTGCCTTGCTGCTAGCATCGCTAGCTTCATGCGCGCATGCGCGCATGTGGATCTCTGGCTAGGATAGCTCGTTTTCTCTTTTTTTTTTCTTTACTTCTTTTTTTTTTCTGTTTCGTTTTGTGATTTAGTATTTGGAATTGATTTGAAAACCCAATTTATCCGAAAGTGACTCAAACTAAGTCAGAAAAATACAAATAAAATATCGGCGGATTCCTTATTCAATTAAGAATATTTTGGAACCACTTTTAAATCATTTTGAAGAATTTGAATATGGCACATAGGCCTATATGGTTTTATTTGCATTTCTTCGGGTTTAAGGTTCCTTTATAAATTTGAATTTCGCTTAAATTTTTCCTAAGAAATGCAAAGATGTCATGATGCTTATGAATGCATGTTTTTAAAAACTCCATTTTTGGGAAATAGTATTAAGTAACACCCAATTTTTTTATTTCATTGTAAATTTTAAATCAAGACAACCAACCGAGCTTAAATTTTATTTTTATTTCGCATTCCAAAATTTGGAAAATTTTGGGATGTGACAGACTACCACCCTTAAAAGGAATCTCGTCCTCGAGATTCGAGAAAGGCTAGAAAGAAAGATGGGTTTGAGATATGTTGGGGTGGCTACCACCCTTAAAAGGAACTTTTTGTAGCTAGACTAGGTCTTGGGTTCATGCTGGGTTCATCCTAGGTATGACTTGGCATTGGGTCGTCTCTTGAAATATCTATGGCTTCTGTCCTCCAATAGGGGTTGTTTACATGTAGTGAACAACATATCTATTCAAGGTGACCTGAGTAGGTTTCCTCATAGTTGGGATCTAATCTATATGGGATGGTGCGTTGAACTACTTTTTACATTGAGGGGCCACTCGTTGGGTCAAACGGAAGACCAAGGTGATAGTACCGTAAGGCATCCCCTTCGTCTTCTTCTTATCGGTGTCATCGACGGTCTTCCATTATTCTTAATCTAGTAGCTCGATCTTCAAAACTCACCGTAGTCCTACGTTTGGCAACACTTGCCTACTATAAGGGTATAATATCTATTCACCCCTATGGTTCAGGCTTATCAGCGACGTCTCTCTTGTAGGTATGTCTCTCTAGATTTACCATTCCTCATAACAAGAGCAAACAATATGAGTAGTCATCATGGTGGCCAATCCATGTCGCACCCAATCATTACCTTGTATTCAGTTTGGTATATCTCGTATTCTAACTCTTGGTCAACCTCACAGTTTGATAAAAAAAATCATGGAGAATCGAATCAATGTTTCAATCCCCATTATTGAACTGTTTTGAAAACATTTTTATCGATCCTTAACTAAGGTTTTGCATATCTCACACTCTATGCTTTTTCATCTTGATATCAAACATCGAGGTTAGTTTCACTACTGTTGTCTTCATGGCGAGGTGCCGGGAAAACATTCTCTGGGTTGGGTATAGATGAGAATAGATAGAAAGATTCTAAAGAAGTTTTCCTACCCAAACATAGATCAAGACAATTCATCAAACAACAAACATCTAACAATCATCAAGCAAACTAATCAAACACAAACAAACTAGTATGGTCATACCACAATTTGGTAAGATCAATACTTTATTAAGATATCGCCGGTTCAATAAAAGAGAAGAATGGTGGTCTGGTCTATTTTCTGTTTTGGATGTTTCGAGTTTCTATTCTACTCCATCAGTGTATCTTCGTGTGTTGTGAAGTCTACATCGAAGTCTTATTGAAGTTCTTCATTGGTCTCCCATGCAACACTTCTAGCAAATTCGAAGAATGTCACATGAAGCAGCAGTCCCTCACTTCAGGCACAAGATCATCATCTCTACTTCCTTGATGGTTTCATAAGGTAGGTCATCTAAGGTAAGAGGAAAACATTTTTGAAGATGGAGTAGATGAGAATACAAGAAGTTCACAAATCAACCGTCTTTTTTAATAGAAGTAGGATTAGATAGATATTTCATCCTAGGGTCTTCCTATGTTCTAATCCAAACCTAGGGTCACGAACCTATGGGCAACACAGTGCTCTGATACCATCTATAGCGACCTCACCTTTTTAGGTGCCGATCTCTGTGTGTATCTGTGCTAGTCCCTGGATCAATCGCTAGCACACACAGTACAAGATGTAATACCAAGAAACAAAGGTCTTTATTACATCGTATGATCCAGAATTTACATAAAGGATTACAAATTTGCATAGCACAAGGCTAGCATATCATCAGAGTTTCACAACGAATAAACATAGACAACATGGAGTCCTTCGTCTTCATGTGCCACGGGCGAGCATGTTGAGGATAGACTCGTAACCCCTAACGTTTCCTTACTCATCGTTCGAAAAACCCGCAACATGATACGTTGCAGCCACGAATGGTCAATACATTTGAATTGTATTGGCAAGGACACTTTTGTGGACTCAAAAGGCATCCTATACCTACGTGCACATCCTGGCTGGTAGAGCTCGGGGTTCATTTTGCATAAAGCCAATTTTTCCCTATCATTTATCAAAACATTTTCTTCCAATCTAATTTACAGTAACATTGGTAAATCCCCAATGTACCAATTAGCAGTAGCATTGGTAAAGCCCCAATGTACCTTCCTACCCTTGTTCACCCATTCAAATTTTATTTAAGAAATTGGGGTGAGGAGATCTTCGAACAAGGACTTGTCAGTTCGCTCAAGTTGTCCATAACCGGGGACACGGCTAAGTACTTAGATTTTACACTCTCGAGAGGTTGTACACCTTTACCCACATGGCCAGGTCAATCCTTCTACCTCGTTGCACATTTTGCTTAAGGACAGGTGTAGACCGTGGCCGAGACCTTCCGTGTGTAATCGCCCGAACCATTCCCTAAGGGCCACGCCCCCACCTACGGTATCCCTCTACCACCACCCGGCCCCTAGGATCCGGGTTCATACAACATACTTTGTCAAGCCGAGCCATAGTAGCATGTGGTTGTACGAGAAGCTAATGAGCAAGATTTGTCTACAATCTCTTTAAGCCCGGGTGACTTTCCGCAAATGTGCACTAGCACCGGGGTCTTGCCCCCGATACTGACCACCCTCTCCATAACTCCACCATTCACCCAGGTAATTCATTAAACTTAGTTGTTTTTTTCTTAACCTCTATAAAAACATTTTCCATGGCATAGCAGGTAACAACTAAATTTAATGGCGGCTAAGGGAGTCTAGAAGTGGTGTAGCTAAACTACTAGGATTTAATAGCAAGCAAAGCATAAACCCTAGACATGTCTACTATAAAAACACTACAGTGCAAGAGTTAAAAACTGGGACTTTTGGTGTGTGTCACTTGCCTTGGTGAGAGGGCGAGTTGGTACACTCTTCGCAGAACACTCATTGCAATCAGCACAACCACAATCTACAAACAAGTATTTTCATTCCATAAACACATAGCAACACATATACAATCGCAAATAAAAAAATATGGATGCAATATGTGGATTAAACATGAACAACACACTTAATATGTTCTCTGGTTTCAACTATATGCATGATGCCATGGTACAATTTTAATGTTGAATTAATAATTAAAAACATTTCCTATCATTAGAAAAGATCTACAACACTAAACAAATACTACAAGGAATGTATAGGTCACAATTTTATTTTCTAATGCTACTCTACATAGGGTTCAATTATCTGTTAATAGCAAAAGGAATTACTCCAAAATAATTTGTAGAACTATTTATATAGCCAAAATACTCTATTTGAGTTTCTATAAAAATTGTGTAAAAATATGATGCAAAAGTGCAATATTATGTGTCTACTGTATTCTACACGTTTTTATGAATCCAGGGACACGAAGTTTGCTAAATTTGGATGAACGGAACTAAAGATATGATTTTCCGAAGTTTCTATGTTTCTCTGTCCAAAATTCGAAAATTAGAACACATATGATTGATGGCTGATTCTGATTGGTGCATACCCCTTCATCTAAGTGATCTACTACCAGCCTTAGGATCTAGATCTTGTGGTTGCAAGGATATAAAAGAAAAAAAGGAGAAAGCAAATATGAAGGGGCAGCTCACGTACAGGAAACAGAGAAGTAGTTGGGTTGAACTCGTTCGTGAACGGAGTCGCTGTGGTGGTGCTTGGCTTCCGTGATGTAGTGTACGAGCTGAGGACGACGATGGATTTTACGTCCGGGCTTTCTCACTGGTGCGCAGTAGTTTGCCGGAAAACTGTCCCGCGGACGTGCTCACAGACGAAGATGACGCCGTCGCGCAATCGATGATTTACCGCGACGGTACTGCGGACATGCGAGGCAAAATTCGAGCAGCCTGGGGGCTCTCTAGGCGTTCCGTTTGGGGGGGAAATGAAGAGGAGGGTGTGGGGCTTAAATAGCAACAAACGGTGCATCAAATGGTGGATTAATTCGCCGGGAATCAATTGGGGAAGAAACGCCAGAAACAGACTACATTATTCGCGCGTGCGTTGCGCTGAGGCTTGAAGACGACGATTGAAGACGAAGACGTGGCAGTGGGCCCCGCGTGTGAGGAAAGAAAGGAAAAACGTGGACGCAGACTGATTTGCCGCTGCGTCGCTCGCTCCTGCAGCAGTACGCGCGTGAGCCTTGGCTGGGCTGCTGCCTTGCTGCTAGCATCGCTAGCTTCATGCGCGCATGCACGCATGTGCATCTCTGGCTGGCTAGCTCTCTTTCTCTCTCTCTTTTTTTTCTTTACTTTTTTTTTTGTTTCGTTTTGTGATTTAGTATTTGGAATTGATTTGAAAACCCAATTTATCCGAAAGTGACTCAAACTAAGTCAGAAAAATACAAATAAAATATCGGCGGATTCCTTATTCAATTAAGAATATTTTGGAACCACTTTTAAATCATTTTGAAGAATTTGAATATGGCACATAGGCCTATATGGTTTTATTTGCATTTCTTCGGGTTTAAGGTTCCTTTATAAATTTGAATTTCGCTTAAATTTTTCCTAAGAAATGCAAAGATGTCATGATGCTTATGAATGCATGTTTTTAAAAACTCCATTTTTGGGAAATAGTATTAAGTAACACCCAATTTTTTTATTTCATTGTAAATTTTAAATCAAGACAACCAACCGAGCTTAAATTTTATTTTTATTTCGCATTCCAAAATTTGGAAAATTTTGGGATGTGACAAATTGGGAGCAACTCCAAGAAAGCATTCGCAAAGCGTGATAAAAATAGAAATGTGAAGGATGGAATTGGGGGTCAGCTGGTGCAGCTGAATCCCATAGACAAAGAGAAGACCGCGGAGGAAATCATGGATTGGGGTAGAGAGGCCGCGGATGAGATGATCAACGAAACTAACCCGATACTCCATTGGAGGCTTGGGGTAGCTTTCTTCGCCGGGAAAGCGGATGGCGTCTTCCTTCTTCATCGTGCCGAGCCTCTTCAGCGATATTGACATCTTGGTTGGAGATTTTGGATCTCTCCCACTCAAGATCTTCGGCGGCCATCTTGGACTCCGGAGTGCTGTGGCGAGTCAAACGCGCACGCGGTGGCATCAACGGCAATGGGCGAGCAATGTATGCGAGTGCGGGAAATCGGAGAGAGTTGGGCGCGAGGGAAGATTTGCGAAGAGGAACAGGTGAGCGGCGCAAGCGAGGGATGAACGGAGGTTGAAGACAGGTTTATATAAGAATTGGGTGAAGCAAGTGTGCCGTTGGATGAGGAAATCGTGTGGTGAGAATAGATCTTCTAGATACAAGGGCAAAAAAGTATTTTTACTGAGATAGGCGTTACCGTACGTACGCCAGAAAAAGCGGAGGACGTGTGTCCCCCACTTGCACGACGTGTCAACGTGGTGGGAACGATGGACCCACAAGGCAGAAAAAAATCGACCATTAATAGAGTTGAAGAAAATTTGACAAGGGAAAATATGTCGACAAGAAAAAGAGAATGGCGACAGGATAAGTTATTTGCATACTTCGGGAGCCTTTGGTCAGAAACAAGTTTTTGCCCAAATGCTCGGGGGCTACTTCGAAAAAAGTAAAGTTTCGATTATGGCAAATATAGAAATTGTGGGAGCCTACAACCAAGCACAAGTTCTTGGCTGTAGCCTCGGGGGCTACTCCCATCGGGAGCGCTGTTCGCGCACCCAATAGATAAAAAAAGAAGGGAAAGAATATCGGGAGATAATGGCAATATAGCGACAAGGTGGACTAAAATGTTGAGCCTACAACCAAGCACAAGTTCTTGGCTGTAGCCTCGGGGGCTACTCCCATCGGGAACGCTGTTCGCGTGCCCGATGAAATATAAAAAGGAAAAAGAAAGAAAGATAGAACAAGCAAGAGAGTATATTTCGAGTTATAATTAACTCTACATATACTCCCATCGGGAGATTAATATAAGTCATATTTGACTCGATAAAATGTGCCATTCCAACAGCCGAAAAGCACTCGACAATATATTCTCGTAACGCCAAAGTTGCGATCAATTTCTCGAATGCCGCAAATTTGCGAAGGTAAGACCCCGGATCTATTCTCGCCGGGCGTGGCATCGCCGAAGACTGCGCTCCGCTACTTTTATCCGTGTCAACGAGATACGAAGAAAATCCTAACGGACGCGTTAGGTACTCGATAAATTTGACTCGGGACTCGACTGGAATGGTAAGACCTTAAGCGGCACCCGTCGAAGTTTGCACCAAGATACCGAGATCATGTCCAGGGACGTGATCTTGAAGTAGGTTTTTGCGGATTGCCACTAGAGCAGTTAACTAGTACCTGATCCGTCAGATGAACTAGCCCCAACTACCAATATCCCTGTACAATATAGAAATTTATATAAAGAAATATAGAAAGGTTTATATTGTGGAATAAGAATAAGCAATGGAGATTTTCCCTGATTCTACGATTCAAGCAAAATCTCGGGGCTACTGACATAGGCATCCCAAATGGGCCTGCCAAAGATAGTACCCGGGGTTTATCGAAGGCCCATTACCCGAAGAATAGGAAGGTTCGAGAGCCCAAGATATGTTAAGGAAAGTAGAGTTGTAATAAGAAGTGTTGTTTGTAAATCTGGCGGGATGAGTTAGAAACCGTCCCGAACTCTGTAACTTGTACATAACAAAACCCTCGGCTCCACCTCTTATATAAAGGGGGAGTCGAGGGACGAGGAGATCATCGAATCATTGTCTGCAAACCCTAGTTTTCATATTCGTCGAGTACTTTTCGGCTGAAACCTTCGAGATCTACTTGCCCTCTACTTCTAACTAAACCCTAGCCTACAATCCATAGGCATTGATAAGTTAATCCCTTGTCATTTGTAGAACAGCAGCAAGTTTCCCTTAAGTGGATTACCCAATGTTTATCGATCTCAGGGAGGAAGAGGTCAAAGATATCCCTCTCATGCAACCCTGCAACCACAAAGCAAGAAGTCTCTTGTGTCCCCAACACACCTAGTAGGTGCACTAGTTCGGCGAAGAGATAGTGAAATACAGTGTGGTATGAATAAGTAGTAGCAACGGCACCGTGAAAAGTGCTTTGCCCGGGACAGTAGAACAAGCAGTAGTAACGCAGCGAGTAGTAACGCAAGTAAAACAAGAAACAAGCAGCGATAGCGATATTTAGGAACAAGGCCTAGGGATTAGACTTTCACTAGTGGACACTCTCAACTTTGATCACATAACAAAATAGATAAATGCATACTCTACACTCTTTTGTTGGATGATGAACACATTGCGTAGGATTACACAAACCCTCAATGCCGGAGTTAACAAGCTCCACAATTCAATGTTCATATTTAAATAACCTTAGAGTGCAAGAAAGATCAACACGACTAAACCAAGTACTAACATAGCATGCACACTCGTCACCTTCACACTATGTAGGAGGAATAGATCACATCAATACTATCATAATGATAATTAACTCCACAATCTACAAGAGATCATGATCATAGCATATGCCAAGTACTAACACGGATGCACACACCTGTCACCATTACACCGTGCAGGAGGAATAAACTACTTTAATAACATCACTAGAGTAGCACATAGATAAATTGTGATACAAAACACATTGCAATCATAAAGAGATAAAAATAAGCACTTCACTACGCCATTCATAACAGTGAGTAAGTATTCTGTGAAATATAGCCTAAGAGACCCACACGGTGCACACACTGTCACCTTTACACACGTGGGACAAGGAGTCTCCGGAGATCACATAAGTAAGACTCACTTGACTAGCATAGCGACATCTAGATTACAAGCATCATCATATGAATCTCAATCATGTAAGGCAGCTCATGAGATTATTGTATTGAAGTACATAGGAGAGAGATGAACCACATAGCTACCGGTACAGCCCCGAGCCTCGATGGAGAACTACTCCCTCCTCATGGGAGCAGCAGCGGTGATGAAGATGGCGGTGGAGATGGCAGCGGTGTCGATGGAGAAGCCTTCCGGGGGCACTTCCCCGCTCCGGCAGGGTGCCGGAACAGAGACTCCTGTCCCCCAGATCTTGGCTTCGCGATGGCGGCGGCTCTGGAATGTTTTCCGTATCGTGGTTCTTCGCAATAGGGTTTTCGCGACGGAGGCTTTAAATAGGCGGAAGGGCAGCCTCGGAGGGCGCCTGGGGCCACCACACCATAGGGCGGCGCGGCCCCCCCTCTGGCCGCGCCGGGGTGTGGTGTGGGGCCCCCGGGGCTTCCCTCTGGCGGCTCTCGGGTGTTCTGGATGGTTCCGGGAAAAATAGGAACCTGGGTCTTGATTTCGTCCGATTCCGAGAATATTTCGTTACTAGGATTTCTGAAACCAAAAACAGCAGAAAACAGGAACTGGCACTTCGGCATCTTGTCAATAGGTTAGTTCCGGAAAACGCATAAATATGACATATAATGTGCATAAAACATGTAGATATCATCAATAATATGGCATAGAACATAAGAAATTATCGATACATCGGAGACGTATCAATATGTTTGTGAAAAAATTTCGATCCACGTGCAAGAAACCCGCATCAATAGAGCAGCTAAGGGCTTGCGGGCAGAAATATGATGAACTAGTGAGGATGTACATCCAGAGATGGAACATTACAAAAAAATTCGGCAGAGAACATATCTGACGAAAGAGCAATAGATGCGTTTGTCGCGGGGATCCGAAGAAAGGACTTAATCGAGGACTTGGGAAGGTCTATCTCGAAAACAATAGCAGCGCTCATGGAGATAGCAAATCGCTGGGTAGATGGTGAAGATGCTGTCCAAAACAAACGGCACAGGTCACCCGACGAAGACCGCAACAGAAACAACAATCAAAATAGGCGACGATTTTCTCGACAGTTCTCAGATTATGATGGCCCCGGCCAAGTAGTGGCTGGTTTTCGAGGAAACAGTGGAGGAAATCATCGAGATGACTATCAGAGGAGTAACGAGCAGCGCAGTGATTACAGGGATGCTCCAAGTTCTAGTAGGCAAAATAGTAGGCAGAGGTTCCAAAGGCCATATGTATCACCCGAAGATCTTTTGAATGGACCATGCCAGATGCACTTCTTTCTCGATAATAATGGGAAAAGACAGTCGGGTCATCTTCAGAAGGACTGCCAAACTTTCTAAGCATTGCACAAATACGCGGGACATGCCAATGCACAGGCAGCAAGCAGGGAGAACCCCCAGGGGCCAAGGAGTGAGATTCACCTCCCACCTGCACCCGCAATTACCAACGAAAACCGACATCAGTTGCAATTGGCGGCAGCCCCAACTAACGGTCCCTACATTGACACAACGGGAGCAGTGTCGATGATTCAGAAGGGCAGACCCTCGAATAGAGCTCAAAAGGTGATTTCGCGACAAGTTTACATGGCAGAGGAGATGCCTCCACCAACGATCGAGTATTTGAATTGGTCGGGACAGGACATCGGGTTCACCCAAGCGTACCATCCGCCTCAAGTTCCACGGCCGGGGCAATCAGCCATGATTTTGCCAGCCGTAATTGCAGGATTCGATGTTTCGCGCGTATTCATAGATGGAGGGAGCAGTTTGAACCTCATGTTAGCAGATATATTGAGGAAAATGAATATATCTTTGTCAAACCTGACACCAACAGACACGCGCTTCCATGACATTACACCAGAGAAGCTGAACTATCCACTGGGAAAGATCAATCTCGACGTTCAGTTCGGAACTCGAGAGAATTACATAAGAGAGAAGTTGGAGTTCGAAGTCATAGATTTTCCATCACAGTATCATGCTCTACTGGGACGACCCACTTATGCTAGATTTATGGCGGTGCCACATTATACATATCTGTTGTGGAGACTCCCTGGACCCAAGGGCCCAATCACGGTAAACGGGAGCTTCGCTCTGGCAGATAAGTGTGACAAGGACTTCCACAAGATGTCAGAAACTTTCGGGATGCAGGAAGAATATGCGGCATCAAGGTTAACAACTGATTTTGATATGTTTCCTGACGGAGGAAGGCCACTTAAGGAGCAAACTTTCGACACCTCCAAGAACTCAAAGGAAGTACAGATTCACCCGACGGATCCTAAGAAGACGACGGCTATCGCAACAAACATGGACAGCGCATAGGAAAGCGCGCTCGTCGAGTTCCTCCGTGAGCGCTGGGAAATCTTTGCATGGTGTCCAGTTGACATGCCAGGAGTACCCAGGGAACTTGCCGATCACCCCCTTAATCTGGATCCAAGGGCTAGGCCAATTTGACAACCTTTGCGGCATTTTTCGGAGCCAAACCGCAAAGCTATGCTCTCAGAAATTAATCGACTTCGAGAAGCAAATTTCATCAAGGAACTACACACAGAGGCCACATGGGTCGCTAACCCAGTTTTGGTCCCGAAGAAAAACACTGATGTCCTTCGCATGTGCGTCGACTTCACATGTCTCAATAAACATTGTCCAAAGGATCACTTTCCCCTCCCGAGGATCGATCAAATTATCGACTCCACAGCGGGATGCGAACGTCTTTCCTTCATGGACGCGTATTCTGGTTACAACCAGATCCACCTAAAAGAAGAAGATGATGTCAAAACAGCTTTTATAACCCCTTATGGCGTGTTTTGCTACAGAACAATGCCCTTCGGGTTGAAAAATGTGGGAGCTACTTATCAGAGGATGATGCAAAAGTGTCTCGCCATGCAGATTGGCAAGAACGTTCAAGGGTACATCGATGACATCGTCATAACAACAAAGCAGGGGTTATCTTTGATCGATGATCTTAGAGAAACCTTCGACACCCTCAACAAGTTTTGCCTCAAGCTAAACCCGATGAAATGCTCCTTCGGTGTTCCTGCGGGAGAACTCCTCGGATAATTAGTATCAGCCAGAGGAATTGAGGCAAACCCCCGAGAAAATACAAGCCATTGTGACAATGAGGAAGCCAACGAAACTCAAGGAGATACAACAGCTGACAGGCTGTGTTGCAGCATTGAGCAGATTTGTCGCCAGGCTGGGAGAAAAGCCGTTGCCGTTTTACGCACTGATCAAGCGAGGGGAAAAGTTCGAGTGGAACGAAGAGAAGACAGAGCTTTTGAGCACCTCAAGCGTAGAATATCGACACCCCCAATACTGGTGGCTCCAAAGGACAAAGAACCTCTACTGTTATATATCGCGGCCACACCTCAGGTGGTCAGCATAGTCCTCGTGGTGGAAAGAGAAGAAGAAGGGAAAATCCATGGAGTCCAATGACCAGTATACTTCATCAGCGAAGTTTTATCACCATCAAAACAACGTTACCCGCATTATCAGAAATTAGCATATGGGGTGTTTACGACAACAAGAAAACTGCGACACTATTTTTCGGCACATCCGATAATAGTGGTTAACGAGGTGCCTCTCTCAAACATCCTAAACAATCCAGAAGCTATAGGACGTGTCTCCCTTTGGGGAATAGAACTTTCCCCTCGGGACATCACTTATGAAAAGAGAAAAGCAATAAAATCGCAGATTCTGCCAGACTTCGTCGCAGAGTGGATGGAGCTACAAAACACGGGACCTCCGGATTTGTCGAGTAAATGGCACATGAATTTCGACGGGTCCAAAAGATTAGAAGGAGCTGGAGCAGGCGTAATACTTGTGTCACCTCAAGGCGACAAGATGAAATATATATTGCGGATGACGTTCCCTAACGCGTCCAACAATGAGGCAGAGTACGAGGCACTCATACATGGGATGAAGATGGCAAAGGAGTGCGGCACCACTCGATTAAAAATCTTCGGTGACTCCCAGTTAGTGGCTCAATAGGTGATGAACAAGTGGGATGCAGTCAACGATAGCATGATAGCATACAAGGAGGTGTATGATGAACTCGAGAAACTCTTTGATGGCTGCGAAGTTAATCACATTAGCAGACTCAGCAATGATGAAACCAACGTTTTGGCAAACATCGGGTCGCAATGCCTGCCAATACCACTTGGCGTTTTCTGGGAGGAAATAAGTGAGAGATCAACCAAGGCAAAGAAAGCACCGAGGCAGCTGAAGAAAAAAGAGAAGGCCAAGAAAGACTCAGGGGCTTCAGTAGATCCAGAAGCAAACACATCGGCAGATGAGGAGGAACCACATGAAGTTATGGTGATACAAGTTCCTTGGATGCAGGTTTATGTGGCATATATCACAAGGAAAGAGGTACCGAAGATCCAGTCGAGGCACGACGAGTCATCCGACGATCTAATGCGTTCACCGTGGTTAAGAGAAAACTATACAAAAGGAGTATCTCAGGAGTACTGCAGAGATGCGTCACACCCGAGGAAGGAAGAGTTATGTTGAAAGATGTGCACGAGGGAATATGTGGCCACCACGCAAGCAATCGAGCAATAGCAGCCAAAGTTTTCAGGGCAGGTTTTTGTAGGCTAACAGCAATAGAAGATGCGAAAGACATAGTACACACTTGCAATGCGTGCCAAAGATTTGCGGAAAAACATCATTCTCCGGCAGCAGAACTAATGCCAATACCATTGGCTTGGCCGTTCGCCCAATGGGGTCTCGACATGGTGGGGAAGCTACACAAGGCTTGGCCAGGAGGATATGTATATTTGCTCGTGGCTGTCGACAAGTTCACCAAGTGGATCGAAGCAGTACCAGTAACTTCGGCAGATGCAGCATCGGTGGTGAGCTTCATCAAAGGCATAGTATTTCAATTTGGCATACCTAACAGCATAGTTACGGAGAACGGTAGCAATTTTACATCCAAAGAATTCAAGGCATACTGTGCAGAGGTAGGCATCAAATTGCACTTTGCATCGGTGGCGCACCCGCAAACCAACGGCCAAGTCGAAAAAGCAAACGACATTATCTGCAACGGTATCAAGAAACGGCTGTAAACACCATTGGAGAAAGCTCGACACACCTGGGTCGATGAGTTGCCTAGTGTGCTATGGAGCATACGGACAACACCAAACACAGCGACGCTCCGTTCTTCTTGGTCCATGGAGCTGAGGCGGTACTCCCGATAGAAATAGAACATAATTCTCCGAGAGTTGCGGAATATGTTGAAGAAACCTCGAGAAAGGCGCTGGAAGATGATGTTGACGCACTCGACGAAGCCAGAGACGAGGTGCTGTCGAGAGTCACCACGTACCAACAGAACCTGAAAATTTACCATAGTTGACGCTTGCGACCGAGGTCCTTTCAAGTTGGCGACTTGGTTCTTCGGCTCACTCAGGACAGCCATGAATAATTCGAATCTCCTTGGATAGGACCATATATCGTCACCGAAGTGATTCCAGGAGGAGCATACAGATTGACGGACAAGAAGACAGGGAAGGAAGAACCAAACCCATGGAACGTGGCGCAGCTCCGACGTTTCTACGCGTAGAAGCCAAAATAGTGTCACATATGTAAGCACACAATGTACTGAAAAGCTCGCGAGTTTTCAGACGCACTCTTTTCCTTTCAGGGCACTGAGTGTGGCTGAAAGGTTTTAAATGAGGCGGGCTCGCGATGCTGCAATATAGTAAAAATATTGGTGATATATATCTCTTTCTTTGTCAGGCTCCGGGGCTTAAACCTAAAGAATTAACAATATATACTCGGCTCTCACAAAATATGGTCGAAACTATTTGCCTTGGTTCAAATACCTCGCGAATAATAAACATAGATACGACTACCGAAACACTCGGGGGCTAGAGAAAAACAAAAAACGTACAAACTTGCTTTGACTATACATGAGTCTCGCAAATAATGTTTACAGTACAAGTGACCCGCAATATACAAACTTTACACTCTGACCCAGCAGTGAGCATAATAGAAAGAAAAAACAAAACATCTATAGCAGATCATCTATCGTTACTCTTCCACCCTCAGCAGGAGCATCCGGGGCATCTGGATAGTGATAGTCATGGAAGAAAACATCATCAACCCTCAGGAGTTCTTCAATCATCTTCTCAGCAACCAGCGTAACTGCATTGTTAAGCTTGTCGACATTTCTTCTTCTCTGCCTTAACTTGGAGTAGCAGACATCGATAACCTTATCCAGATCCAGTTTTGATTGGAAAATCTTCAACCAGATCAATGCAAACCTAGCGCCAGCCATCAGTTGGGCTTTCACAAAATTATGGATCTTATTAACGTTCTTGAACATTTTCATCAACTCAGGAAGAATTTCGGGTTGAGGATTCGGAGGAAACATAGCGTGGTACACCATGGCTAAGGTACTAGTGCAGAACTCAAGAAACTCTCGGATCTGAGCAGCACGATCCTAGAATCGAACAATTCATCGGGTGCGATCCTCGCTAGCCCAAAAATCACTGTCATTCTGTCTGGCAAGCCGGAGAAGGACATCAACTCGCGAATCAACGCGTTGATCTTCAGCAACAGCATCAATAAAAGAACCTAGAACCAAAAAAGAAAAGCAACATATGAAAAAACATACGAGCATTGTCGAGGAAAAAGCAAGATGAAGCGCAACGTACCCGCCATATCTAGACTTGCGTCAGTCATTAGGTCAAGCATGTAATTTTCTCGAGCGGTAGCTTGCAAAGCCTCGGCCACCGTAGCTTCCTTCAGTTCCAGAGCTTGTCGGAGAGCAGTTTTCTCACGCTCGGAGGATTTTTGGGATTGGTACATAACAGTGATGGCTTGTTTTTTCATGGCTTGGAGTTGTTGTCGAAGTTCAGCTAACTCTTGCAAGGGATCAGCACTCGAAGAATCATCTACAAAACTGTCGGCAGGAGTTCTTCTCGAATAAGATGTGGTAGGTGAAGTATCAGCAGGACCAGATGTCGCGGTATATTTATCAAATACGAACTGGAATAAAGAAATTTCGACATCAATAATTCAGCAAGGGTCACCTTTTTCATTAATAGTGAAGATATTTACATATTTGGGGTCCCTTACGAAAAGTCGACTCCTACCGAATCGACATAGACAGTCGCAAATCATAAGGATAGCGACACATACAAAAGGAAAAAGAAAAAACAAAGGGATAGGTTGGTCTACTTGACCTCCTGCTTGGAAGTGCTAGCGGACGCAGTAGGTTTTGGCCCCAAGAAAGCGAGGATTTTCTTCGAGTGAGGCTTTGCAGCTTTCACCAAAGTCTTCCTTTTTTCCTTGTTCATCCCCTTGGGGCTGCCAGCTCTCGCCCAGTCGACATCTTGGTGGCTATCGGCAACCAGGGCTATGGTTCCCTCGACTCCAACCTTCAAGTTTTCCTGCCGGTAAACCAAGGCAGGATCCTCTTCACCTCGGAAGTGTTGCATAAGCTCAGAGAAAATCTCGGGTTGTGACTGCTTTGGAAAGAAGTGAGGAAATAATCGCTTAAAGGCGGCACGAGAGTCAGAAATATTAGTGCGCGCCAGATCGCCGTGCAGCTCGAGGATTGAAAGAGCGTCGAGAAGATGATCCTCGACACCCTCGTGCAAGGTAAAATCCTCACCCATCCTTCCTATTGGAGCAAAGCAAAAACTCATCAATATTCAGAGAAGCAAGTAAATATAAAAACAAAGGAAGACGAAGGAAAACACTTACTAACGAATAGGTGGTTTTGGGTCTCCAAACGATCTATGATGGCATTCTCACGCGCGATTTGCTGAGAAACCTTGTCGCTTAGAGCACTTTCAGCATTGTGGAGCCTTTCGCGAAGATCTCCAAGAGCAGCGGCATCTTATTCAGCTTTCTCGCGAGCCTTTTCGCTTTGCTCAACCTTAACAGCCAGTGCATCAACGCGTTTCTCGGCTCGGTCGGGGGCCTCTGAAAAGGTCGAAAGACGAAAATCCATTGTCAGAATACAAAACAGGTTTTCCGAGAAAAATGGGTTACCCAGAACAAAGCGGGCCTTACCTCTCAAATCTTCGCCGTAGGTGTATGTGTTTCCACGTTCTGTTGAAGGGGAGGTGAAGATTCTGGGGCGGTGCGCTGCTCTTCAGAAAGAACCATGGTGTTGGACGTACTCGTTGGAGCCATACCATGAACCTCAGGTTCCTCCTTTTCTTCTTCCTCCTCGCCACTGTCAACACAAAAAAATGAGTATGCCGAAGAAAAAGGTGTTGGACAAAAAAATAACAACAAAGAAGCTTACGAGCTAATGGAGCCAGCGTCATCGTAAGGGTTAAAGGCACCCTCTTCTTCGGGTGAAGTTTTTTCGGCAGCTGACTTAGTGGGCTTGGAGGTGCCAGAATCTTCGACTTCATCCCTTTTCCTCTTGCTCCTTGGAGAAATGGCGGAAGGAAGGGAGATGGAGTGGCCTGATTCTGAAGGTTCCGATTCAGCTTCTTTTTCGGAGGAAGCCGCGGATTTTTGAGCTCCTGCGACTTCACTCTCAGGACGAGAGGGTTCTTGCGAGTCATCGGTGACAACAGCTCGCTCATCCACTTCTCCACCTTCAGGAAGGGGAGGAAGAGAAGATAGAACTTGGTGTTTTTGTAAGATGAAAAAGCAAGATCAAGGTGAATATACAAAGCAAATGAGGAAGCAGTCGAAAAATAAAATCACAACTCGAAGGAAAAAAGTTACTTACTTCGGGAAGGGCGTGGCTGCCACTATACGGCTCCACGCGACAAGAGGTTGGAACCTCGTGTTTCTTGCTTAACGAGGAAAAACGTCGAATGAGCTTCTCCAAGTCCTTCACAGAGAGATCTTTGGACAAGCGATCAGCGTCTTTCTCGCCAGAATACATCCAAAGGGGGTTTTTGCGAGCCTGCAGAGGCTGCACCCTAATCCTAAGGAAATAAGTGATTATTTGAACACCCGACAGTTCTTCACCGGGGGTGTTCTGGAGTTGATGGATGCGCTTCATCAGAGACTCTGTGGCTGTCCTTTCTTCGGCAGTGGCCTCAGCGTCCCAGGATCGGCGTCTAAGAATTTCTGCGGCACCGTCAAAAGGAGCGATGTCGTACTCCTAGGAGTTGGTGTACTCCTCCTGGACGTACAACCACCTTATGCGCCACCCTTGGACGGAGTCGGGGAATTTGACGTCGAAGTAGTCAACGTCGGGTCGGACGCAGATGCACAAGCCGCCCACATTGTAGACGATGTTGCGGGAGTTGTTGCGCCGGAGATAGAAAATGCGCTTCCACAGGCCCCAATGAGGATGGGTCCCGAGGAAACACTCGCATAAGGTGATAAAAATAGAGATGTGGAGGATGGAGTTCGGGTCAGCTGCTGTAGCTGAATCCGTAAACAAAAAGGAAACCACAAAGAAATTCGTGGATAGGGGTGGAAAGGCCGCGAATGAGGTGGTCGATAAAAGTTACCCGGTATCCAATTGGAGGACTCGGGAAGCTTTCATCGCTAGGGAAGAGCAGCGAACCCTCCTTCTTCAGCAAACCCAGCTTCTTGAGGGTCTTCTGGTCCCGGTTGGAGATTTTGGATCTCTCCCATCCAGAGATCTCCACCTTCTCCATCGGAGCGTTGGAGCCTGGAGCGGTGTGCTTCATCAGCTTTGTGCGCGGCGGCATGGAAAGGAGTTTTTGGTGGAGAAGAAGAGCGATTGGAAGCACGAACGTAAAAAGCTTGAGGATAGCAGTGGCGGAGCAGGAGAGAGAAGAGAGATCTGCAACGCGGCGAAGGGGAGAATGAGGATGAAGAGGCAGTTTTATAGCGAGCAGGCAATCCGTCGCACCGTTGGATGAAGAGGAAATGAATCATGCGCCTTACGCATGTCAACAAGGGTATAATCGTCTTTTCAGTATGAAGTTACTGGACAGAAGTTACTGCGCGCGTGCCGGTAATCGCGGAGGACGTGTGTCTCCCACTTGCACAACATGTCGACCGTGCATAACTTTGGACCCACACTTCAGAGACGTGATCGGAGTCGTGGTTTCGAATGAGGTGGTCGTGGCTATCATCAACAATGATATCACTCTAAAGAAAACGTCGAGTGTTTCTATAAAAAAAATAGCGACAGGGAAAATATTTGGGAGATTATGATCAAATACAAAGCATTTGGTCATACGCTCGGGGGCTACTCTTATCAAAAATATGGTTCATATTTCTGATAAGTGGGAGAGGCGGCAAAAGAAAATATTGAGTTGATACAAAATAGAAAAAATTTAGCTACTCCCATCGGAAGCGCAGGTCGCGCACCCGATAAAATGAAAAAGATGGGAAGCTGACAAAATAGCGACAAGCCAGTTGAGCCTACAATCAAGTGCAAGCACTTGCTTGTAGCCTCGGGGGCTACTTCCATCGGGAGCGCTGGTCGCGCACCCGATGGAATATGAGGAGTATCATCGCACATCTTCGAGTTAAAACATAACTCTTCATATACTCCCATCGGGAGGTCAAGATAGTAAGTCATCATATGACTCGACTAAATATGCCATTCCAGCAGCTAGAAAGGCACTCGACAATATATTCTCAGAGCGCGTCCGTCACGAAAAAATCTCTGAATGTCGTAATACTTTATGAAGGTAAATCACCGGGATCCATCCTGTGTGGCGTGGTATCGCACCCGAATGTTCTCTACTACTTTTTTCGTGTCAACAGGTGCAAAGAAAAATCCTAACGGACGCGTTAGGTACTCGATAAAATATGACAGGAATTCGGATCGTGGTAAGACCTTAAGCAGCACATGTCGAATTACGCCATTATACCGAGATCAAGTCCAGGGACTTGACCTTGAAGTAGGTTTTTGCGGGATAGCCACGAGAACAGTTAACTGGTACCTGATCCGTCAGATGAACCAGCCCCATTTACCATTATCTCTGCGCAATATATAAATATTCTATAGAAATTGTCTGGTAACTCGAAGAAGTTATGAGGTAATTTTAACAATGGAGATTTTACTTGATTCTGCGATTCAAGCAAAATCTCGGGGGCTACTGACATAGGCATCCCGAATGGGGCTGCCGAAGAAGGTACCCAGGGATTACCGAAGGCCCACGACCCGAAGATTACGAAGTCCGGAAGCCCAATAAAGCATAGATATGGAAGATAGAGATGTATTGGGAATAGAGACTTGCAATTGTACAGGACGAACTCGTAGAGTCTCCCGCTGTTTGTAACTTGTACATCACGAAACCCTCGACTCCGCCTCCTATATAAGGGGGAGTCGAGGGAGAAAGAAGGGATCGATTTCATTGTCAACACAACCCTAGTTTTTAGCAGTCGAGCACTTTTTCGGCTGAAACCTTCGAGATCTACTTGCCCTCTACTTTCCGCGAAATCCTAGTCTACAATTTATAGGTATTGACAAATTAATACCTTGTCACCCTGTGTTGTTGGCACCAAATCCAGCTCACCAGAGACCTAATGCACTAGATCTAATGGCCATTGGAACACATTAACCATAGATCAACTCTCCACTCTAGGTTGGAGCCTTGACCATGGGTCATCCATGGCCAAGGGTGCGTCTCTTATCTCACATAAAAACCTCCAAAAATCACTTTATGTCTTTCTTAATCTTGTGTCTTAATAAATCCAAAAATATAGAATATTCTACATTAATTTTCGTACATTTAGCACGCCTGCTATGCTGACTCTCTTGCTGGCACAATAAACTATCTATACTAAATTTACTTGCATGGATGGATCTAGTTACACCTTTTTATCTACGGATTGATAGATCTTAGAGCATCTCCAGCCGCGTCCCCCAAACCGTTCCCTAAAAGCTATTAATTTGGGGCGCGCTAGACATAAAACCACACTCAGCTGCGTGCCGAAATGGTTGTTTTCGTCTGGCGCCGACCAATACCATGTCTAGCACCGTGAGGCCATCCCAGATCCACAGGGGACATGTTGAGCGCATCGGACAAAGTTGCACCCCTCGCCACCTGCCAGCCATGAGGCGGAGATAGAGAGAAATTTCCCTGATGCATATTCAAACTTGCAACCCTTGCTGGTTGAACTTATGCCTCCCTAACGCACTTCTTTAAGCCTAACCCGATGCATTGTCCTCATTTTCCTCACAAGTACTAGTAAAAACATTCTTTTACCCTTATGGTTTTAAAATTGTTTAAACATGAAAATGGTTTAAATTTAAAATGTTCACAATTCAAAAATGTTTAAATCTAAAAATTGTTCAAATCGAAAATTGTTCAAATACGAAAAATATTCAGATTTTAAAATGTTCACAAAATAGAAAATGTTCACAATTCGGAAATGTTCAGATTTTGAAAAATATTCAAAATTTGAAAATATTCATATTAAAAAATTGTTCAAATCCAAAAAAAAGTTTAAAATTCAAAAGAAAAAATTATAAAAATGTTCATCTTTTGTTGAAAAGAAAATAATATTAAACGAAAAATAAAAAAGAAAATGAAAACGAGAAGTAAATAAACTGGGAAAACAGAAACCAGAAAAAAAAAAGGAAGAAAAAGGAAAACCAAAAAAACGACAAACAGAACGGAACCAACCAGAACAATCTAGAAGGTTCCTAAACCGGAAAAACCAAAGCAAACTTGGGCCAGCCCATTTCAGATCGTTATGAAGGGGAGAGCTACGCGCAGCGACACTAACCAATGCCTGATGCGTCAAATAGGATTCACCCATCATCGAAGAACTGAACTGAAATCGGGTTGCTCCCGTTCGTCTCTCTCCCTCTATCTCTCTGGTGGCCGCTCTCCACAAGCGGTGGTATCGTCCTTCTCACGCTCCGGCAACCTCCGACAGCAACTGGGCATTACACAGACTTTGGCATGCTTGCTGCTCGACGACTCCCAGTGTTCTTGAACGGCCTAGCAGCTTCTTCTCTTTGTGTGGACGGTGCGTCCTGTAAACCAGAGATTGGAAAACATGGGGAGTCTTACAATACGGTAAACGGGCCTTAATTTCTTGAGCATGATAAGATGAAAATCCACCAACCTCCGGATTTCCTTCACCAGTTGGCCATAACGACATGTCCTTATCTTTCTGTAAAATGCAGCTTATCTGTCTTCTTAGAGGCCCCGTTTTTGGAGAATATGGACTTCAGGTGTTGTCCCGGTAATACTTGTGTTATTACTGTAAGAACGGAACATTATAGCAGAACTTTTTCTTTTTCTGGCTTCATCTTTTTTCAGCTGTGTGCATCCGTACTACCGTTAGGATATGACGTTGTTGTAGAGTCTTGATGTAATTGGTATCTTCATGACGTTAATATATTCTTTTATCAAAAAAAGTTCCACAGAAGGACCAATGCGATGGCTACAGACATCTGGTTCAAGGCATCAAAAAACAATGGTGCAGGCAGCACACACGCTGCAAACGAGACTGCCCTATCATCCTCACCAATCATGCCTCTGACATGCAAACCCATCAGGTTGAACAACCGAAGCTGCAGTGAGCAAAGCCCAAATTCACAAACATTTTACAGGCGTTTCCCATTCCCCCATATTTACAACATCTACCAGTGCACACTAAGAAATCAATTCAAGTATACCTACCAAACAATTCTCTCTCAGGATTAAATTGTATGCTGTCAATCAGAGGAATGGAGAACCAAACGGTGCTTACATCTTCACTTATCTCTTCAACATAAAGCTCTCTTTAACAATATCAGCAGCTAATATAAGTAGCTCCACCATCTCCATGCTCGCCGAACTGAGGGGGTCCACTTTTTCGGACTTCGACGATTTTGGTGAGTCAGATGAATCATGCAGATTATCAGAAGTGATAGCTCCTGATGAATCCCCTGACCAGCTTACCGGAAGAACGGCACCAAGAGCTGTCTTCATAAGGTTTGCTTCGGTTATAAGACTGTTCAACGCTTCATAAGTACTATCCAAACAACTATCGCATTTGACATCATCATATACCTGAGAAAGATTGATTTAAGGTTACAAAGAACTGGGTATCACCTATTAGTGCTGAAGATAACAATGCAATAAAAACAGGGTGTTACCTTCATAAGCACATTATGCAGCCTATGAACCAAAGAAGTGAGACGTTCCATAGTAGCAATACTTTCCAACAGGGTAGCATTTTCAACTTTTATCCTGTCATAAAATGAAACAAAGACCAACACAGAATTTAATTACTTGTACAGAGAAGCATATAACTACAAATAGTTGAAACGGCAAGGGACTTTTTATCAACAAACCTAGCAAGATCTACTGAGTACTCTTTACAAACTGTACGATCGTTTCCATCTGAGCTCCCGTGCGCAGCATTACTGTTCTCTTTTTTTATCCACTGTCTCAGAGATGTCCTGTTAAGAATAGTCTTCAGCATCCCTTGTTGGTCATGCCCAGTAGTGATTTTCGGAGTGTCAACAGTACCATGACCATCAATCGCTGTAGATTTGCTGTATCAGAAAAAAAAATACAGGTTCATGTTAGTATCTCTAGCCTCACTTTCATGAAGAAGAGGATGACACTAGGAGAGTTGGGGCAATTTTCGTTGGTTTATTTCACACACATCTCACACAATGCCATAACCAACCTGAGGGTTGGGGATACAGATATATAGCTGCTAGCCAGCCACGAATATGCTAAGATGCTAGTCTAACTGCCAGTCCTTGATGCCCCTAAAAGCAGTCAAGGGTGCTGCTAACTGCCAGTCCTTGATGCCCCTAAAGGCAGTCAAAGATACTTTCCTATCCTAACAGCAGTCCTTCACAAGGACCATGTATGCTGCAGCCAGTCCTCCACAGGACCATGTGCAGCAGCCTCTCCACAGAGACAACAGTACAGGGACTTTATCCAACATTCTCCCCCTAAGTCTTGTACGTCGTCTTGTGGGAGCGCTGAGCCATCCCGAGCCGTACAAGTCCTTGTGCACGAGCTCGAGCCTCTCCTTGGCTCGGAAGCTCACCCGGACGTCGCAGAACTGCACCACATGGTCGAGGCACAGCAGGCCTCGCACCATCTCCGTGTCACTGGGACGCTTCAGGGCCTCAAGATGAGGATGCTCGAAGCGCTCGTGCCACTGCCACGCCTCGTCCTCCCGACGAGCAGCGAGACAGAGGGGTTGTGCCACCTGCACATCAAGAACATAGAGGCGATTTGTGCCTCTAGTTACCTTGGCAAGCAGGCGACGGTGGCGATCCCAGATGCGCAGAACTCCGCTCTCGATCAGCACGCGGGAGCCGTTCTCATCCAGCTGTCCCAGGCTGATGATGGAGTTCCTCAGCGCGGGAATGTAGTAGACACCAGTGAGCAACCAATGCTCTCCAGTCTTGGCGGTGAAGGTGACGGAGCCGACACCCTTAATCTCCACGGCGGAGGCATCCCCAAACTTGACGGAGCCTCGCACGTCGGAGTCAAGGTCGGCGAAGAACTCCCGTCGACCGGTCATGTGGTGGGTGGCGCCGGTGTCGAGGCACCACCCGCCAGTCTTGTTGTTGCCGGAGCCATCGCCGAGAAGGGCGTGTGCCTTTGACTCGTCGAGGTGGAGGAGAGCCGCTGCGGTCGGTACCGCTGGAGGTAGCTCGATGCTTGCATGCGCCATGAACAGAGCCGACTCCTCCTCCTCCTCTGCCTGTGCGACGTGGGCCTGGCCGCGTCGTGGCTGCCGACACTCCCTGGCCCAATGGCCAAGCCGGCCACAGTTGTGGCAGGTGTCGTCTGGTGCCGGCTTGTGCCTGCCGGCGGCGCCTCCCTGGGCGCCTCCGCGGGCATCATCGTCGGCAAGTCCTTGCACCCCGGCCTGGGCGTCTTTGCGCGGCTTGCCACGCTTGCGGCCGCCTGGCGTGGAAGAAGACTCCCCCTTCTTCATGTCACCGTGGCAGGAATCCCACTGCTCCCGAGTGAGAAGTAGCTTCCCATCAATGGTGATGGGCCCCGAGAGAGGTTGTGGCTCATCGGTGTCGACGACCTTGAGGCGACCTATCGCCTCCTCGATCGTCATCGTGGAGAGGTCCAGCAGAGACTCGATCGATCGAGCCATCTGCTTGTACTTCTCGGGGATGCAGCGAAAGAGCTTCTCGACAGCTCTCTCCTCGTCGTAGGTGTCATCACCGAACTGCACCATCTTCTGCAACAGAGTGTTGAGACGGAGAGCAAAGTCATCGACGTCCTCCCCTGGCTTGAAGGCCAGGTTCTCCCACTCCTTGCGAAGTGCCTGCAGTGTCGACTTGCGAGCACGATCGCTGCCGATGCGTGCCGCAGCGATGGCGTCCCAAGCTTCCTTGGCAGTCCGCTTGTTGGAAAGCGAGAACTGCATCTCAGGCGGAACTGCAGCGATGAGGGCATCCAACGCCCGTCGATCCTCATGGTGGTCGACGTCGCCGTACTGGACCGCCTCCCACATGTGCCGCACCTGGAGCCTGATCCTCATGACCGCGGCCCACTCGACATAGTTGGTTTTGGTGAGGGTAGGCCACCCTGCACCGGGACCAACGTCCCTGACCACAGTCCGGACCCCATAGAGGCCGCGGTCTTGGTCGTCCCAGCGGCCGCCGCCGTGCGCTCCGGGAGCGCCACCGCCGTGCGCGCCTCCTCCGGGAGCGCCACCGCCATGCACGCCTCCTCCGGGAACGCCACCGCCGTGCGCGCCTCCTCCGGGAGCACCACCACCGTGCGCGCCTCCTCCAGGAGCGCCACCGCCGTGCGCGCCTCCTCCGGGAGCGCGGGCGTGCTCGGCTGCCCACTGCGCCACCCGCTCTCGCGCCGTGGCGTCTGCGTTGGTGTTGCCGTCAGCAGAACCGGAGCCATTGGCGCTGCCGCGCAGCACCTCGACCTCCGCCGCAGCTACACGTGCTGCCTCCGTTGCCGCTGCTGCTTCTACCTCCGCTCTGGCTGCTGCCAGCTCGGCCGCTGCCAGCCTCGACGCCCTTGCTGCCGCCGCAGCGGCTGCTGCAGCCACTCGTTCACGCTCCTCTGCCGCGGCGCGATCGGCCTCCTGCCGACGCCGCGTGCTGGAGGTAGCCGTGTGCTGAGAGTGGCCGTCGGACATGGCTCGCTGCTGGGGGGCTAAGAGCTGCTTCTGACGAGCTGCTGCTCGACAACCCGGAGGGAGGGAAGTAACCAGGGGCAGGTGAGGCTGCTACTCGCTGGGGCTGCTCTCTTCCCTGTGAAGGGGAGGAGCAGGAAATGCTCAGGTTGCAAGACAACCTTGCTCTGATACCACTTGTTAGTATCTCTAGCCTCACTTTCATGAAGAAGAGGATGACACTAGGAGAGTTGGGGCAATTTTCGTTGGTTTATTTCACACACATCTCACACAATGCCATAACCAACCTGAGGGTTGGGGATACAGATATATAGCTGCTAGCCAGCCACGAATATGCTAAGATGCTAGTCTAACTGCCAGTCCTTGGTGCCCCTAAAAGCAGTCAAGGGTGCTGCTAACTGCCAGTCCTTGATGCCCCTAAAGGCAGTCAAAGATACTTTCCTATCCTAACAGCAGTCCTTCACAAGGACCATGTATGCTGCAGCCAGTCCTCCACAGGACCATGTGCAGCAGCCTCTCCACAGAGACAACAGTACAGGGACTTTATCCAACAGTTCACACCCAAGAAAAAATAATAATCAGGTTAACTAATATCACAAAAATGATCTGGTATGATGATTTGCTGCACGTAAAGATTACCATTTCAGGAGATATGCTTCTTTCAGTTTTGCTAATTCCATGAGGGCCTTCACCTTTTCATCTTTAACCTGTACAGAATAGGTGAAGCAAGTTACCAGATGTGCATCCAATATCAAAGGATAAAGAAATGCTGCAGGCTCTAGTATGTATGTACAGTTAAAAGAAACTTCTAAGATGCTACGGAAGAGAAAAAGAAGACAACAGAAGGGCCTGTCTGAATGCTAAATCCAGCCCAATCCCTACCTCCATAAAGTTCCTAATGTTTGCTGGAGCGTTAATTGCAAAATTATAATTTTTTTTGCTCTAGCTCAAAGATTGTGATGCACTAAAGACGTTGAATGGAACTAACTATTCCATAGGATAGTAAACTTCCAGTGGTAATGGTGTGGTCTTTTCCACCTATATGAACTACCTATGCGTCGGTGTGTAGCAGTGAACTAGTAGTTAAATCCAAAACACTACTGGATGCCGTCAACTAGTTAAGACTTTGACAACATGGCTTCCCAAGCATCATGGCCTCTTTTGGAGCGATAATTGGACTACAGATCTCCCAATGATAAGGTTCCCAAGGCTCCATTCCTATGCTATTAACAAACTTGCCTCAGTGAAGAACATCCTTGACCTGAGTGACCCCATTGATGCTTTCAACCTTCCTTTATCAAACCAAGCTTTTGAGGAATTCCATGAATTTAACCACCTCATCGAACAAACAAGGTCTGCTCGGAATGCGGATGGTAATGACATTTGGTCTTATAGCTGAGGTAATCATTTCTCTGCCAGCAAGTTTTATAAATTGAACATTGAGCACATTCAAGCTCCAATTTTCTCTCCATGGATCTGGAAATCAAAATGCACACCCAAGATAAAATCTTTCTTCTGGCTCCTTGCCAATGACCGACTAAAGACGAAGGATATGCTCATAAGGAAAAGCTGCACTTTCGAAGACAAATGGTCTGTGTCAAATTTTGTGACAACAGATTGTTGGAAACCAGGGATCATCTTTTCTGGAGCTGTACTTTCAGTAGACAGTGCTGGGAAAAAATTAACATCACGATCAATGACAGCCTTGAATTCCCCCAGATGATTGCAGCAGCTAGATGCAACTTTGGAAAACCTTTTTTCTTCGAAGCTTTTGCTACAGCTTGCTGGAATATTTGGAAGCATAGGAATGGTCTTATCTTTGATAATGAAACACCTTCTATTAGAGCTTGGACCTTTTCTTTCAAAAGGGACCTCTTCCTTCTTTCTTACAGAATGAAGGACGACCCCAAATTCCCCCTTTTAGCCTGGCTAGACGCTCTGTAGTTCCTTTGGGCTATGCCCTGGACTAAGCCCTTTTGTACATTCCCTCCCTCAATCTTGTACATATTGTTCTCTTTTAATAAAATTTACTGTCGGGGCCTCCCCTACAGTTTTCAGCTAAAAAAAAAACAGTTGTCCATCCTTTCACTGATTCCAATATTGCACAGCAGCTAGCTCCGGATCAGGAGCTACAAGGGCACCACCAGATTTGACTACAACAATCTCACATCTAATTTTGCTTTTCCAAAAAATACTGCTCCTAGGAGTAAAATTGGTCTCATGCAATCTTATGACATCAAACATATGTACTATCTTTTACGAAAACACTCAGTGTAATTCAATATTCGTCAGACTGTAAAGATAGATAGTAACTGAAAAAGAAGAGCACAAAAAATTTAGGGAGTACTACTTGAGATAAGTTCTTCTGAAGGTCCTCTATAGTAGCTTGATTCCTCTGGTTTTCTAGCAGGTATCGTTCTTGTTCCTGTGAGAAAAGCATAAGAGCCTCCATCTGTAGTTGATATCAACATAGTGTTAGATTATTCAGTGGTAGAAGAAAGGGTCTTATGTGAACTTGAAGCAGAAATTTCGACAAAACTTAATATGTTGTATCACAAGCTGACTCAAGAGGATCAAAAATAGAAAAAAGCACCAGAGTGGGGTTGTACCTTCTCCTGCAAAGCTTGAGCAAGCCATTTTGAATCATCAACTGTTGCAGAATGACCTGCAGGAACATCATCCTACAACATATGTAATAACAATTAAGTCATTATCTGTGAAGAAAATTGTTTTCTTCAGAAAAAAAGAGGGGAATACATCAAGGAACTACCTATCCAAAGAAATCAAGTACGTGAATAAATAATGGATCTGATGTAAATGTAATATAGGTGTGCCAACCTTGGTTATATTATTGCTTGTCACTTAGTTTTTGCAATCAATATTTTAACTTAGCTTATTTTTCTTAATCGAGTATTTTAATATTTCTTACTCAATGATCTTTATAATATATTTATTCCACTGGCTGGCTCCAAATTATTTGGAAAAGCATTTATTAAAACAATCTGTATTTTTTTTCTTTTTTTCTTCTGTTTAGCACAAACTTAGAGGCGAGTAACTAGAGCTGTTGAGCAATACAAGGTGCAGCTTAACTGCAGAGCTTGTGCAACCTCGAGTATCTTGCATGCCCAGCTGATTTATACCCCTAAGGCTCCAGCCATTACTAAATACTGCTCGCCAAAGAGCTCAAAGGAATCTTACTACTTAATTCCAGATATGCACAGTTTGTTACTTAAATGCAGTAATTTGGGATTCCGAAATTTTGCAAGTGGCATATAATTATCTACAGATATAATTACTAAAGAGAATATTTTACTTTATTAAGTGGCTTGTCAATTTCTACACGAGTGACAACATAACTTTGTGAGCACAAATCTAGATCGAGAAAGAGGTTCACCGTAATGTGAGACTTCAGAAAGTTCAATTCTGAACAAACCTTAGGGCTGGTGTCAGGGCCGATATCCATAGTAACATGGACATCTTTACAGCTACTGTCACAGCATTGCATCTCTCCAACAGGGTTACCAATGTTCTCAGCGTTGATGCAAATTTGAGTTAACTTGTCTTGAATCTCATTAACAACAGTGCTCATTTGAAGTGATTCTTCTTCCAATATTCTCATAATTTCAACCCTTTGATGTGTATAGACTGTTTTAAGGGCTGACAGTCCATTTCTCACAAGATCATCATTGAGTGCCTGCATTGTGAAGTGAGCTACACACATTAAGATGCCGTCAGAAAGAACGATGCAATAATTTGAATTACATACCTGTTTCTTTTCTAATGCCCGTGCATTTCTTTGCAAATGTTGTTCAATTTCAAACCCCTGGACATACAAATGACAGATCTTTCAGGATGACCGAAAAATTATCCTTTTCTGCTACAGATGAACTTGTCTTACCATTCTTAGATTGCTTTGCAATTTAACTATTTTAGCTTTAAGAGACTCATTCTCCTCTTCTAGAGATGCCTACATAAAAGATCAGTCAAGATGAATAAAGCTAGAAACTATAAAGTAACGAAAAAAGGTTTTATGAGTGTGTTCCTTGGAACGAAGCATAAAAGCCTAGTGTTATCAATTTCTGTAGTTATTAATGTTGCTCAATCAAAATATCTTGCTAAGATTAAGTGAATACCTGATCAAGTATAAACAATTCTTTGGCACATTCCAGCAATTTAAACATAGTAATGTAGCTAGTGGGAGCTTTCGAATTAACAGTAGAGTATCTTATTTTGCAAACGAGAACTTTTATGGTCTAGTCTTGTTGCATATCTGAGATTGCATTGCTTGATTTAGTCAAAGAGGGCATGAACATCTCCAGCAGACTCAAACTTACAAATAGAACATTAGAGTATTAACACTACAATCTTGAGAACCAACCATCAGGCATGCTGATAGTTTGTAATTTCTGTATCCAAGTAAGATGATGTAGTTTATATGACAAAGTGAAAGTAAAGAATATAACTTCCTCTTATTAGTATTTAAAAAACAAGGTGACTGACAGTAAAGTTTCATCATATTCCTATCTTTTGCATTCCTTACTCCTTAGGTTCACAAAAACTTATTTGGACAAACGTATCCTACAATAGTGCATTATAAAAATTATAATTATGTGTTACATATGCTTAACTTGCAACCGGTTAAAAATTAAAGCATATCAATTTGCAACTGAATTACTATCTCTCATGGATAAAGTGCTTTAAGTTTACAATGTACTTCGAAGTTGAGGTTTCTCCATCTGAGCTGAAACTCCAATTCTCAGCTGAATCATCTAACAGAATTGAACATTTCTCTTCAAAACTAATGTTTGAAGGGCATTCACATTCTCTGCAACGAACTTCATAGAATTTTAGAATAACCTGAAAGAGAATCAAACATAAAATTCCCCGTCAAGAAAAGATCAACTCTGATATATACTTGGTGTTACAAATGATTGGAATTTGGTAATGACCAAATCACCATGAAAGAGGGCAGACCGTAACTGCATTTTGTATTTAAAATATATTAGGTGTAGATTTCTAGGTATATACAACCACATAGATCAGAACAAAATGCAGTAGGATAAGAATTTTATTTTACACTCAGGAGTCCATTTTCACAGTATGATAATCATGCTTGCTTCAATTTACATTAGAAAGTTGGAGAGGAAGAAAAGGAATGAGTCATTAAATCCTGATATTATTCTAGTTGTTTGACAGAAGCCGTTTTTTGCATTTCGTTTTTTCATTCTCTCTTTGGGACTATATTTCAGTGACATGGAACTGTCAAAAACGAAATGTACAGTGGCAGAAACCAAATGAAAAATGGCAAAAACAAAACATACGGGCTTACAGTGGCAAAATTATCCCTGTAAATCATTGGTTGAACAGAGACAAACTACCAGATAATCATTGTGGGCACAGCAACGCAAACATTGATAGTTTGATACATTCAATGAGAAATTCAGTATGCTCTTTTATTTCTGTCAACTAATATTCGGCAATTTTTCATTATGCAAAAGGATCCCTTTAAATCCTGTCAGGTGACCCTACACAAATTTTATGTTGGCAATGAAAAAAATAAAAAAGCATGCTTAGTTGCTTACATTCAAGGAAGATTCGGCATGCGCTTTTAATTCTGTCAACTCCATTTGCAAGACACCATTCAACCGTTTCTGATCTTCCATTGCAGATTGATATTCTTTCGTCCTGCCAATTAACAAGCATGAACTTTACACTTACTGATACTTAAGGAAAATCTAGGACATTGTCCATTCCATTGTTGAATGTGAGATACTCAAATAAATACAATGCAAAATAAGTGTGAAATATCCCCAGAATAGAGTAACTAGTTGGGACTTCAGAAACTAACAAAATACATAATGAATAAGTTATGCAGTCACCACCCTAACGATATCTTTACTACTACGGGAGTCGGTGGTATCCGGTGTCGCACTTGTAACTAATTATGGAAAAATGCCTCTGTGCTCATAACTGTTCACCTTCTCAGCCCATGTATACAAGGAAAGCCATGTGTATGGTAATTAATGTCAGTTTTAGTTTCGTATTACTAGCGCATGTATACAAAGCAAAGCATATGGATGCTAATTAAAACAATGTCTCTCCATAGATGATTTATCATTCATCCGTAGAAAAGCACGGGTATTAAGCTAGTAACTGTGAACATACCAGATGGTTTATCATCCATCTTTAAGTTTCTCTTTCTATAAAATGTGCAGAAACCTGTGTCGCTAAATTTTTATGGTAAGGCATGTCTATATCTTATTCAAGATGGACAGCAGAAATTTTGACTCGCAACTTCACCATAAGTTAAGAATAATTTAAGTAGCAGCAAAGAAGCCCTGCAATACCAATTGTTTGTCAAGATCTTAAACCCATTTCATACCAGTCAGTTTTTATTATATTCTTCCTCTAGGGGACTAGGTGAAATGACAGATCAACACTTTGTCTTCCTTAGAGTAAAACAATTGTGTCTTATCTACCAGAGAACAGTTACAGATGTTCGAAATACCGAATGAGTGGCATTACCTTTCCTCAAAGACAGCAGACATTTTTAACATTGCTTCTTCTCGCTCCTTTGCTTTCTCACACTACCAATTTCAATATTTCCCAACAAAGGAGCAAATGTCATGTACATAACATTATATCTCTAGATACATAATTGACTTACAAGTAAATCGAAAAGAACCTCCAACAATGAATTATCTCGTTCAGCGAATGCTTTAGCAACGCTGCTCTGGAAAAACCTCACTTGCTGCTCTAGCTCCTTGGTCTGCATTGTGTTACAGGATTGGTCATCTCAACAATAGCTAGATTGCATGCACACAGAACTTTAGGCGATTAAAGAACTGGCGACCTTAATTTCACAAAATATCAAGTTTTAAGAAAGAAAATGAGGCCTTCACCCATCTCAAGTCTCAAGTTAACTAAAGTGAAATTAAAGTTAAGCAAAGTCGTTACTTCTCTAAAGAAGTCCAACCAAGACTCTAATTTCCCTAGCAGGCTTGAAACATTGTTTCATTTTCAGGCTACAGACTTCAAATAAGCACAATTATTATTTGGTTTTGTTTTGGGGCCCTTTGGGATTTAGCTGATGAGTTAGTTGCTCAGTCCTGCACTGTCTGGAGATATGTGGGGTCTGCTATAAGCGAGTATAGAATGCATTTCATCTTTTTAAGGTCAAGGGACTCACTCCCTATACTTCTTGCACGGATAATAGAGGACCCGAATAAAAAATATTTGCCACTGAACAGATCATACTGGTCAGCAGAAGTCACAACATTCTAAAAAAATAACAGCCAATTGTAAGCATGGACCTTTGATAGCTCAGCACCATATAAATCAGCAAGCTGGCTCTGAAATTTAAGTGATACAATCATTAGAAGAAGAGAACGAAATGCAGAAATAAACAATAGTGCAGATAGGAAGAAACACACCTTAACTCGATAAGCCTCAGCAAGCTCCTCTTGCAAATTATGGTTCTCTCTTAAGCATCCACTTAACTTCTTCTGAAGGCTCTCAATATCCTGCTCCAGAGCTGTTGCCCTGGATAGTCAAATAAAGTATTGATTTTACTTTTAATACATTGAAAACAGTGAAACGTGAGCAGAACATATGGAAGCACCTCTGTGAAAGCATTCGAGTTGCGACAGAAACATATCCGGGGCCAGATTGTTGCATACATAACTGCTCAATATCTTTTCTCAGTTCATCACGTTCTGCCAAACAAAAAGTACTTAATCAATAAGCGTAGCGCTATGCCAAAAAATACGAGAATATTTCCTAAATAGCCAGTCTGCACAAGCAGCTTTGAGAAAACAGAGCATGGTTGCTGTCTTCATTCAAGAGGATAACAGTCTGAAGTATGAGAAAACAGGCACATTGATCTTCCATTAAAACCTCTGATGGCTAGTAACATATACCGAGAGTTGTACATCACACATACCCAAGGTCACCTTAAGTAAATACAAGAAAAAAAATACCATGTCGTTCAAATATTTATCAACTCAAATATGTGAGAGCATATAAGTTATGACAGAGTACACATAACTGAAGGAACACTGGGTGGACTATCTGCTTTTATATCTTCAAGTAACTGTTGCAGGAAGCCAGGAACGACTACAATTCCTCCTGAATTGGTACCTCATTCAGAAAATGGCTAAGTGAGGGCTCTGATATTGAACTGCTCACACAGAGAAACCAATGTAGCCAAACTAATCTGCAGGCTTTATCCAATGAGAAGTACTTTGGTCGGCATGGCAGACTAGCAGTCTGATAGGGTTATCACCGAAAAAATAAAGGAACGACTACAATTCCTCCTGAATGGGTACCCCTATTCCAAAAATGGCTAAGTGAGGGCTCTGATATTGAACTACTCCTACAGAGAAACCAATGTAGCCAAACTAATCTGCAGGCTGAAGTGTTTTATCCAATGAGAAGTACTTTGGTCGGCATGGCAGACAAGCAGCCTGATAGGGTTATCACCGAAAAAATAAATGAACGAATCATAATCTTGTATGTTGGGATGCAAGTGAGTACCTCTCTGGAGTTCTTCAACTCGACGGGTTAATACTTCAACATCATGTGCCTTGCCATCCATTTTCTACAGGAAAACAGATAATATAAGAACAATGTTCTTGAACAGAAAAATGCAACTGAACTGATATCTTGGTTTCAATACATGTCAAAAATGTTCTAAATAGCTAATACAACATCTATTTGAGACGACTCCATGTGCCAAAATATCTTCGTTGCAGTGATTCAGATTAACGGCCGATTGCAGGACATGTCGTACTAACTGGTGTACAAGGGAACAAATAGTTGGATGGTGGTAACCGCTGTTGCCTATGAGGCATGCCAAATCAAATTGTTCCTTCTTGTGACGCAAGGCGCAACAGGGTTAACAGCTTCGAGGTGTGCTGAGCTGAGCAATTGCTAGGGAAATTAACAGGTTCACGAACCCACTGGAATTGAGCTAATCGGAAGATAAAGACAACCTCGTACCTCAAAATCGATGTCCCGACGAGGAGGAACGGCGATGCCGTCGACGCGTGAGAGGCGCGGCGTGGGTGATGGTGGGGGGAGGGGGCGGCGTGGGATTGAGGCGCCGGCGGTGAGGGTAAAGGGACGAGAACGGCGGCAGATGCAGGGCACGGTCGTCGACTATCAGGCGCCTTGCTAGGTCAGGGCTCGGGACCCGGGGAGGGAGAAAGATTGTTGTTTGTTGCAACTCCAAAGTACCATGTGATTAACACGGTGACAGTGTGTTTCGCAAAAAAAACAAAACAAAAACACGGTGGCAGTGTGATGTGCAAAAACGGACATTTTTTTGTGTCAAGTGCAAAAAAGACAAATTTTCGTGCTTATAAAAACCTTCACAAAATATTTCTTTATCTTTTTCACACTAAACATAAAAATTATCAATTTTTCGTGGTGTAATATCGACATATACGCACCAAATTTTTGTTCAGATTTTTTTAATATTTTAAAACCCTTCTCAGGTACCAGAAGCATATGCTTCCAAATTCAAATTTGATTTTCCATATCAAAATGTTACTATCACTGTTAGGAATGTATTCTGTGGCACATCTAAAAGTGCGTGCTCCACCAAATTATTTCTATGACGTATAGAAAAATATGCTTCATAGAAATTTTAAAATTTTGTGACGCATGTGGATGGATGCACCACAAAATCTCTATGAAGCCCACGCAGGGTTCAGTACTGGACATGGGCGAAGGGTATTCTGTGGCGCATGTTGGTACATGCGGCACATAATTCCTTGTTGGAATAGGATTTTTGCCCACAAGCACCACAGAAAATCAAAATTATGTGGCGCATGTTGGTACATGCGCCACATAATTTCTTGTGGAGGCTCACCACTGACTTCACGAGGCTACAATTCTGTAGCGCATGTGGAGCCACAGAAATTTTAAATTTGATCTACCGTGCACATTCTGTGGCGTATATTGGCATATGCGACGCAGAATGTGCACAGTAGATCTAGGGCTTTTAGGCAGCTTTCCTCTCTCCTCTACCACCACACCATCCTTTTCATTCTTGTCTCCTCCAACCAGCTCATGTTGCTCCTCTCTCCCACTCTATTTTGGTCATTTCGCGTATAAAATATCTTCTCCTTGTATTTCTGGATATTCTATGTATATTTCATGTATATACATGTATATTTCCTAAATATAATTGTATATTTCCTATAACTGTATATTTCCTATAACTTATAACTGTATATTTCCTGTATATAATTGTATATTTCTTATAACTGTATATTTCCTGTATAATACCTAGATATACCTCAGAAATGCAACATTTTCAAAAATCCTAGAAAAACAATTATGTGTCGTATATTGGAAGATGCACCACAAAATCTGGTGCACAATCTGTGGCGCATCTACATATATGTGCCACAGAATCTGGTGCACAATTCTGTGGCGCATCTCGCCACAAAAAAATTTGTCCTTCTGTGGTGCATGGGCAACAGAGAATTCTGTGGCGCACCTCGAAATACGCCACATAATTCAAATATATGTCGCGTGACAACCGTGGCGCAAGGCATATGCGCCATAGAAGCCCAAAAAGATGCGCCATAGAAAAAGTATTTCCTAGTAGTGTATACAACTAAAAAGTCACTCTCTCCCATTAAACGTTGGTGTTGTGTTTCATCCGGGAATGATGTTTGGGCATACTCCCTTTACTTTGAACTGTAACTTTGATATATTTTAGAATATCAAAACATTTCAAATGAAAAATTCACGTGTACATCTTCACTAAGTGCGCACAAAGTCTTTCCATTAAAAATCAACTTACCGTTTAAGCTGTGTAAAAAAGACAAATTTTGTGCTAAAAATTATGTTTTTTGTGAGTCTTGTTTATTTATATTGATTACAAAAATATCGTTTTTTCGCGAAACTGCACGAACGCACATAAGATTGTCGAGATGTACATGCGAATTTTTTTGTTAGAATTCTTTTAAATTAAAAATATGTTTTTTTAGGTGGAGGGAACATATGCACCCAAGAGCCAAATTAATTTTCCGTGTTTCATCCCTCAAAAAAATGTTACTAGTGTTTTAGTTCAGAGTGTCGGTATTTCAATTTAAATTTCAGCACTGACAATAAGTTGTTAATAAAGCAAACGATATCTACCGTTTAACCAGATAGTTTTGAGTTAATTTTGCTATTTACTCCTTGTTTGTATATTTGGGACACATACAATCCTATTAGTAGAAAATATATTAAAATGTCCCCAACCAAGACATTTCGAACCTGGTTTTACCCCCATTTTAGCATTTCGCCTAGTTTGTTTGATAAGACCAACATCTTAGGCCGGTGTGGCGTGGCAACAATGTGTGAACTTCGAGTACATCATTGATAATCATTTCCAAATTTTCTCGTTGTTTTTCTTTGGCATCCTTGAAACTAGATTATCACCTTACACCTTGCCTAACCGACACACATGAGAAAAGGGTGTCTAAATTTCTCTAAGGAGGCAATCTTGGTGGATTCTTACTAGATGTGGCAATTGGTGCCACAAATGCATATCTACATGGTAAAATTGGATTTCCTCTTTTTTCCTCTCTTCTGTCTTATTTCATCTCACATGTGAGCTTCCACCTTGGTGTTTATCTTATATACTAAGAGTAACTCTATCAAATGCCCTATTTTTTGAACCTGATAATAGTTTTACAGGCTCCTCTTAACTCTGTCATATTTATGGTTCATGCAGCTGCGTACTAAGTCACACTAACAGACTAGGCGTCTAATTCCTAGATTTCTGCAATTTATATTGGAAATAAACTTGAAATTATATAAATTTTCTCAAGCGGGCATATAAATACTACTTGATGCATCTAATAATCCTAAACTGCAATTAAAATCACAACTACAAATAACAATAACACCAAATGCATATTATAGACAAAATTCTTTCTCGAGGGCATGTCTTTTGATCTTCTTCATTTTTCAACCTAGCTGCATCGGCCTTGATCTTGTGTTCATGGAGGATGTCGGCCGAACTTAGCTCTAGTACATCTTCTCTTCTCCAATTATATTCTTATCTTCTTCAATTGCATTCTTTTCTTCCTTGATCTTCTTCATTTCTTTGTCCATCTTCTGGGCTGCTAGTGCTAGGTCTAGCTTCACTTCACCTATAATATGTGTCGTGTAGATTGTGAAGTTCAAATCTTCCAAAATATTTTCTCTTGCTTCAAGACAATGCTTCCACTCGATTTTCAAACCGGAGTATTTCGTTCGCACAATGATTCTTAAAGTTTAATAATTCAAATCAAGTTGGCAAAGTTTCACAAAAAAATCCTAAATCGATCAAACCTGGAACACTGTACCTCATCGGAATCAGAGGTGGTGTTCCACCGCCGCCGAGGGATCCATGTCCTCATTGGTGTCCCACGACATCGTGGCTACATGAGACGAGGTGGCAACCGGTGGTGGATCGGGCGACATAGGACATGGGGAAGGCGTAGCGACGATACTGCTCAGGCAGTGGTAGTGGGAGGTGCAGTGGCGGCAAGTGTCAACACCCGGATTTTTAAGTCCAGATGCCTATTATGCCATTCCTCGCAATCCCAAGAATATTGTTTTTGCGAGACATAATAGATTGATATCACAACACATCATTCATTACAACACATAATCGTCTTACAAATAAAGGATCACATGATCCGAGTCTCATTACAATAATAGAAGTTCTATTGATCCATTACATAACACATAGCGGAAGCGAAATAGCGTAGTAGTAGTCCATCTATTCCACGAGCAACCGTTGACGTCGGGAGTGATCCTAGTTGTCGTAGACGTCCCGCTCGTCCTTCTTCCGGTTCTGGTACTCGTCTTCATAGTCCGGCCATTTGAATAGCCAGAGACACAGCCATGAGTACTTTAAAGTACTCGCAAACTAATACTAATGTAAATACGATCAACTATAGTAAGGGGGTGCTAAGCTCTAGTTTCATTTGCATAAAGCCAGTTTTATTTCATAAGTATTTTAATAATCAAAAACTCCTCATTTGCTAAACTCAGGTGGGAACATTAGTGTCATTCCCACAACCCAGTTGTGATTCAAAGTCAAAGTCACCTTTCAATTCAAATCACAAGTCACCATTCATATTTTTAGAAAAGTTCTGATGACGGAACAGTATGGCCTTTCCAACTCGTCCATGACCGCGGACGCGGCTATTCGAATAGGTTAAACTCGCAGAGGTTGTACACTTGTGCCACAACAATTGCAATAGTTCGTCGTGGGTAACTGGCCCTGATTTATCGTACTTAGTACGCGAACTACCAATCCTAACCTTTCATTTACATACCCTAGTATAGGCACCTCTCCCCATGAGCTTGGCCTCCCAGTGAAGACAGACGATCAGCTCGGGAACCGCACAGGCTTGGGCCGGACATTCACCTCATTTCACGTCATTTCACATCATTCCTTTTTTTGTAGAGGCAGCTTCCGGCATAACCCCGATGACGCTTGTTTTAGAGGGAACCCATACTAAGACACATAAATTTCCAGCTAAGCCTTACCCAGATTCAGGTATTGTGGGGGTACTTGTAAAATTGGAATGGTATCGCATCCGAACCCAACCATCAGTTTTGGTAAAATTCACCAAGTCATTCACAAGTCATATTCACCTTCAAAATCTTTCAATAGAATGACTCATCATTCCAAGGTTTTCAAAGTCATTGGTTTTCACAAGTTCCCATCCATAGTAGTCAATTTTAATTTAGCACTAGCAGCTAGTCATAAGGGGTGCTAAGTAACTTGGATTGCTCTAGGCTAAGTTTGATACTCTTGCACTACTCCATAACTAAACTAAGTGAATCATGAATCAAAAAGTACTTTGATAAACAAAATTTAGTAAAGCTTGTAAAGTAAAAACTTGGGATAGGAGCATTAAGCATAAAATAAAAGTAATGGTGCCTTGCTTTTGTAGAGCTTTGCACATGGGAACCTTGCAAGAGTGTTAGCTTGCAAACAAAATAGCTTGCATTAGTCTAGCTTGCCTTGATTGGTGATATGATCAAAGTTCTCTTGCTCTTCCTCTTGGTAGAAGACCTCTTCCTCTTGATAGTCTCCGGTACTAGCGTCTATAAACGAATACGAGGATACAATCACCAAACAACACTTAAGTATTCTTAATTAGCCTTAATGGCTCACATAATTGATATAGCATCACTACTTAACATTTATCCAAAAATTATTCTAGGGTTTCCTTATTTAATATTAGGAAAATAATTTCCTCTCATTAAAAATTGGAATTAGGGTTTCTCTTTGGTTTGGGAGAAATAATTTCCTCTCATTGAATTCTTCTTAAGATTTAATCTTCTCAAATAACCAGGGATGATCACATGTTGACCAAGGTCAACACTTCACATTTATTATTTGAGAAAAGTGATTTAATTGAGATTCATCATCTCATGTGATTTAAATAACCATTGCAAATTAAATACTATTTTGATTTAAATTCTACAAGTGAGCAAGTATGAACCTATGCAGTAGAGGTCATCATATGACTTCATCTCACTTGAGAAAATGATTTAAATGGGGTGCTATACCTCATAGATTTAAATTCCTAAAATTTGCTATAGTTTAAATGGACTAGTATTGACTACATAGCCAATATTTTGATCTAGTCCATGATCATACAAACAACCTGTCTATATTATTGCATAATCAATTAGAGGACATCAATTGTGATTTATTAGAGTTGGAATCAATTCAAAAACAATTATGGTTAAATTTTAAATAAAGTTTCAATTTGCAAAAGCCCCTGTCTTGTTATTTTTAGCAGATTAATTATACTACGAAATTGAAAATGAGGCCAGTGCCATTGTTTAGATAATTTCCTGAGCTTTCCGAAAATATAAAATTTACTAAATTTGGTGTAGTAGATTTTAAACTATTCAATTTTGAATTAGGCATCAGCAGGGAATTCGAAATTAAACAGAAATTCCATTTTTGAATTACTGGGCTTGGCGGGAACTCTAAATGGGCTAAACGGGCGAAACAGACTTGGGCCGGCCCTGCAGTGTGACTCGCACACGCGGGCCGCCTGATGGCGTGGGCTCCACCAGTCAGTGACTACTAAACCAGCGAAACGGTATGTGCGATGTGATCCATTGGATCAGAAGGGAGATCAACGGCTCACGTCTGTCGTCGTCTCCGGCGAGATCCCGACGTGCTGGCGGCGTACCTAGGGGGTCGGAGAGCGCTCCAGGCGGCCGGCGATCGATGGCGAGGTGCGAGGCGTCGTTGGCGAGGGTGAAGAAGTCCCTGGTACAGTGGCGGAGCTTGGGGAGGCGCGGATCGATGGCGATGATCTGCGGACTCCGGCGGCTCTGAGCGTCAAATTGCGGCGGCTCCGGCGTTAATTGGAGGAGCTAGTGGTGTGGGGAGACTCAGTGGTGAGAGGGGAGCAAGATGGTGTGAGCGATTGGGTCGAGAGGGTGCTCCTTTTATAGGAGGGCGAGGGTGCCGGGGGTGCTGTGGAGGTGCGATCATGGCGCGGCGGTTCTGGCGTGCCAAAGGGCAAGGTAGGGGTCGCGTAGCGTTGCAGGCATCCTGGTGGTGCTAGTGAGCGTGAAGGGACAGCAGAGGGAGGACGAGAGCGTGCTTGCGACGCTCGAGTGCTCGCAGTACGGGCGCGGCAGGACGTCGATCATGGCGACGGTGATGGGGCGTGCGCGAGCTAGGGAGGGTGTCTAGGAGGTAGCCGCAGGCGTGGTGATCATGTGTGCCAAGTGGGAGAGGAAGAGAAGGACGGGAGCGTCCAGGCGAGCGGCGTACTGGCGCGTCCAGGGCGTCGTCTGGGCGCGCTCACCGCGTGCGCTGGCACGCCGTGGCGAGGTACTGGGCGCGCGCGTTCTGGCCACTGGTGTGTGTCTTCTTGCTTAGGGAGGGTACTAGCATGCTCGGTGGAGTGCAGAGAAGCTAGTTGGCAAGGTGAGATGGGTAGGGGAGGACCAGAGAGAAAGTGAGGAAGAGTGGCCGGCATGGTACTTGGCCTGGAAGAAAATGATCATGGCTTCACTTTTCTTAGGGCTGCAGGGCATAGGATGATGCAGAGGAGGTACAAGGATGTTGATGATCACAAAGTTAAAGTGGTGGAGGCTAAAATCTGCTGGACAAAGAGGTGGATTACCAAATCAGAATCATGCCTGCAAGGTGCTCGA